>NW_028167856.1:0-48821 GCF_964194135.1 Talpa europaea
TCAGATTGGTTATTCAGTAATTGATCAAACAGCATTTGCAGTTTTACTTTTAAATGCGTATTTTAACAATGGTAGAAACTAGCCATAAACAAATGAGACTCTAGCAGGAGTCAGCTAAAGAGATTCCTGACTTTTCAGGAATCTGCCCCATGCCTGGACCTTTGTCAGACTGTTAGGGGGAAAGGATGTCCTGAGCTAATTCCATACAGGCTTTGTGGACTCCACCCCCACTCCAGACCAAAGCCATCAGGACATTGGGAAAGACAAATCCTGTCACCACCAAAGGGAAGGTGGCAGGGACCTGAGGGTGGAGTTAGTCAGCCAGGGTTGGTATAAAAAACCAAACACATGGGCCTGGGGGGGGCTCACTATCGCTTGCCTCCTGACTTCATGGCTCGGGGCTTGCGGCCAACTCTCAGAGTGCCATTTGGGATTCCAGATTGGTGGATCGGGTAGGGCGCATTTAAAACTTTGTTTCCCATTTTTCTCCCTGAGCTGTACATTTCCTCATCTGCCCTTCCCTTGTAAATAAACCTTTTATTAACCTTTCGTGTGTGCCTGCAGTAGAGTATTGATAAGTCCTTTTAATCGCGCGGGTGAGGACCCACAGTCAGGCACCCCGTTTTGTATCGGGGCTGCCCTATAACAAGACGACAGGAGTAGCATGGCTCCCTGCATAATAACATCTTTTGAAAGGTTTTATTCTAGTAAAGTAAATATTTAAGCTATAACCCACATGAAAAAATTATACATGGGATCCGTAGTGATTTATGAGACTGTAGAGACATGCTGAAAGAAAAATGTTTGAGAATCACTGACCCAATTCCTGGGCCTGGATTCAGGGAGGCAATAGTGTGACAAAGGTCTTGGTGCAGGAGAGCAGGGGTCTCTGGGTGTGGCTCTCAAGGTCTCAGTCCCCAGAGCGCTGTTCTGGACTGGAAGGTGACTATTGGGGCTTCCTCATCTCCCCAGTTTCACATCTCACAACCTGTGTCAGGTCCTCCCTCCTGGATACTGGTGAGAGTCACCCCAGGGCTCACTCCCCATTGCCTGGAGGTCTCCAGAGCAGCCAATCAGCAGCCCCGCGGCTCCCGTTCCAAAGCCCCCACCCACCCGCCGGGACTCCATCTCCCCAGCCCGGGTGAGGGCTCCTCCTGGGGGATGGGGGGCGCAGCCCTCCTGCTCCTGCTCGCGGTGGCCGGTGGCCGGTGGCCATGGCCCCGAGGGAGACCCGGGAGGGTGAGTGCGGGTCAGGAGGGGACAGGGCGCTCCCAGAGGCGGGAGCGAGGGCGTGGGCAGGGGTGGGAAAGGCGCGACCTCTCTGCTGCCCTAGTTGTCCCCCCACCTCGGCCCCGCCCCGTCCTGGCCCCTTTCCGTTCCCGGAGACCCCAGCCTCCTCTGGCCCCCCCGAGTCCCGGCCATTTTCGACCCGCAGCCGCTTTTCACTCTCACTTGTCTTTCACCCACTTTCTGTCTCTGGGTGCCCCCTGGGACTCGAGCCCCCGAAGGGGAGAAGAATAGCCCGGTCTCCCCTCCCACCCCCAGGCCCCCACTCCATAAGGATTTTCCACACCACGATGTCCCGGACCGGCCCCGGGGAGCCCCGCTTCATCTCCGTGGTCTACGTGGACAACACGCAGTCCCAGCGGTTCGACAGCGACTCTCCGGGCTGGAGCTTGGAGCCTCTGGCGCCCTGGGCTGAGCAGGTGGAGCAGGAGAAGCAGGAGGAGTGGGATGAGGACGCGCGGATCCTAAGGGAGCGCGCACTGTGGTACCGAGCACGACTGGACGCCCTGAGCGGCCTCTACAACCGGAGCGAGACCAGTGAGCTGGCGCGGGTCCGGGCTGGGTCAGCACCCCCATCCCCATGGACGGGGCGGGGGTGTCGCTCAGGGTCTCCCCCTCCAGGCTTCTCTGCAATTGCCCGGGAACAGCCCAAGGGACTTTCACCCCGTTTCATTCTGTTTAGTTTATTAAGGCGGGAGGGGGCGCGGGCGGGGTGACCGCGGGGTGACACTGGCTGGGACAGGGTCTCACACCTTCCAGATGATGTCTGGCTGCGACTTGGGGCCCGACTGGCGAGTCCTCCGCGCGTACAGACAGTACGCCTACGTTGGCGCCTATTACCTGGCCCTGAACCCGGACCTGTGCTCCTGGACTGCAGCGGACACGGCCGCTCAGATCTCCCGGCGCGAGTGGGAGGCCCTGGGTGAGGCAGAGAGATTCAGAAACTATTTGGAGTACTGGTACTTGAGGTGGCTGCGCACATGCCTGGAGTACGGGAAGGAGACTCTGCAGCGCACGGGTAAGAGGGGCCTGGAGGCCTCCCGTTCCCCCCCTGCCTGGAGTCACTGCAGGAAATGAGTCCTCTCTCTAGTCACGAGAGGGGGACTCCCCTGGGTTTCATGTTCTGCACGAGAGAGACTCCCAGAGACTCCGGCTTCTCCTGAAGGACAGTGAAGGGATCCCGTCTCTCCTGAGAAAGACAGACAGCCCCTGACCTCACACATCACCAGGTCCTTTTGACCAGGGGCCTGTTTGAGAACCACGAGTTTCTCTCTCAGTCTTGTTTCTGGTCTGAGAACATTTTCAGTTATGTGATTCCTGCTTTTCTGTGTCATTCACCTTCCACCCAGGTCAGGAATGAAAAGTCTGTGTTCCCCTCCCTCTGCTTCATCCTACCCTGGGTTTTCATCCTCATTCTAGTACTATCTAAGGAATAGGAGACTCTCACAGATTCCCCAGATTAGCCTGTTTTTTACATTTTTTATGCTTCTAGCTGTTACAGGGCAAACCCTGATAAAAATGGGGTTTCCTGACTGTGGGTCCTCACCTTGCGCTTAAAGGGGACTTATGAATGCTAAACTGCAGACACACACAAAAGGTTGATGAAAGGTTTATTTACACAGGAAGGGGAATGGGAAATAAATAACTCAGGGAGAAAAAGAGGGAGATAAGTTCGAAAATACGTCCTACCTGTTCCGCTGACCTGGGATTCCAGTGACCCACAGAGGTGGCGAAAACCTAGCTCGCCTCGTGGCCAAGCCAGAGACTCCCGGCCACATGACCAGTTATATACCCAAATGGAGAGCCTAGTTGCTTAACTCCACCCTCGGGTCCTCCCAACCTTCCCTTTGGTGATCGTGGGATTTGTAGTTCCCAGTGTCGTGGGGGTGGAGTCCACAAAACTTGTATGGAGTTTGCTCAGGACATCCTTCACCCCTGTCATTCCTGCCACACCAGTTGTCTTGTCCATTGTGAGGACGGTCTTATGAGGATTCCTCAGTGTCCATGGAGGAAACACAAAGTGAGTTTTCTGATTTACCACCTCAGAACCCCCAAGGACACGTGTGACCCACCACCCCACCTCTGAGTATGCGGTCACCCTGAGGTGATGGGCCCTGGGCTTCTACCCTGCGGACATCACCCTGACCTGGCAGCGAGATGGGGAGGACCTCACCCAGGAGATGGAGCTGGTGGAGACCAGGCCTGGAGGAGATGGAACCTTCCAGAAGTGGGCAGCTGTGGTGGTGCCTTCTGGAGAGGAGCAGAAATACACGTGCCACGTGCAGCATGAAGGCCTGCTGGAGCCCCAAGTCCTGAGATGGGGTAAGGAGGAGGATGTGGGCAGTGATGTTGTTCTCAGGGCCATCAGGAGCCCTTCTGGAGCCCTTCTGGAGCCCTTCAGAGGGTCAGGATAAGGTCTGGAGCTCAGGGTATGATCTTCCCTTCCCTACCAGTGCCCCCTCCTCAGTCCTCCATCCTCACCGTGAGCATCATTGCTGGCCTGGTTCTCCTTGTTGCTGTGCTCTCTGTAGCTGCAGTGGTTTCAGCTGTGATGTGGAGGAAGAAGCACTCAGGGAAGGGAGTGGGGGATCTTGTCCACTGGGGGCTTTCATATCCCATGGAGAACTTGCCCTGCCTGGTTAATGGGAAGTACCATCCACGCATGTGTGTTGCCCAGAGGGCATTTGGTCCAGTCCCCCCTCACCTCCTTTCTTCATTTTTCTCAGTCCTGACCTGGGTCTTTAGTCCCAGTTCTGAAAACTTCCTGTTGTGCAGGATTAAAAGATTCCTTTAGGTCTTCTGACCTGACTGCTCCCTGGTCTCCCATGATGCTTCTTCCCACAGTAGGACAAGGAGGAAGCTACACTGAGGCCGCAGGTAAGTGTGGATCTGGGGTTTGATCCCTGAGCCCCTGGGGACAGTGTAGATGGACTCCATGGGGGAGTCACCCTCATCAGTCCTTCCTGTGGTCTCATTTCTGACCAGGTTCTGTTTTGTTCTCAACCAGGCAGCGACAGTGCCTATGGCTCTGATGTGTCTCTCAGCCCCTAAGGATCTTTTACAATGAACCCGATGAGGCTCCTGTTGTGCGTACCCTGGGCAGCAGGGTGATGGTGTCACTGTTGTTCTTAACTGTGATATTGAACATTTGTTCATATATTTATTTTTCTATGTCTACATAAGTTGTTATGTCTATAAATAATAATAAATAAAATATAATAAATAAAAAATTTATTTTTTCATTCATACAAGAAATGGGGTACAGGCCAGATGCACGGGAGGTGATAATATTCACCAGAGACAGAGTGGGGAACAGAACAAGCAGACTGATGAAATACACTGCTGAGGGGAGCAGCGGGCGAGACAGGAGAGGTCTGCCGCACCATGTGGGATTCTTGCCTGCTGGCCGGGATCTAACCTACACTGCAGATGCTGCGGACAGCCTCACAGTGCTGTGCTCAACCACCAGCGCCACCAAGGGAGTCCTGGAAGTCAATTTTTTTTTGCTATATTTATAACACTGTTTTTTTGTCCTTATTAAAATTGGGTTATATCTTGCTGATCATTGAGTTTTAAGCATTATTTGTAAATTCTTGATATAGTCCTTTATCAGTTTTTTAATATGCAAATGTTTCCCCCCACTCTGTGACTGAACTCCTTTACTGACGGGAAAGCAAGCATTATTGTCCAGACAGAAGCATGGATATTTTTTTTTAGAAAAGAAAAGATAAATTTCTAATTGGTTTTGAGCAGATACTGGCTGACTGGGATGTTGGGGGATGGAAGGGAATGACTGACTTATGCGTATCCTTGAGTGTTATTTAAATGTTCTTGCATGAGCATGAAATATGCTTTCAAAACTAAATTACACTTCATTCCTCAATTTATAAAACTCTTCACACATCATGTCCAAATCACGTATTAAGATCAGACTGGCATGTGGGCTACAAGTGAGGGACCCGCACATCATAGTTGCACAGTCATGATTTCTCTCAGGGGTCACCCTGGTGTTGTTCGTTCTGTGGGTGTTGGACAAATGTATAATGACCTGTGTCCATCATGAGAATATCATGCAGAGTATTTTCACTGTCCCTAATGTCTTCTGTGCTCCAAGGAAGCAAAAGCAAAAAAGAAACCAATGGAATCACATGAGACTAGAAAGCTTCTGTATAGTGGGGGAAACTCATTAAAATGAAAAGACAATATCAAGTTGGAGAAAATATTTGCACATCATCAATCCAAAAAGGAGTTTGCTGCAGGAGGCCTTGTTGCTCCAGCCAGATAGGATACTGACAAGCAGCTAAGAGAAAAGGCCTCACACCGTGGGGCTGAAGATCTGGCATCCCTTTGCTTTTTGTTCTTGGTCATAGAGAGAGAAAAATTTATCAGAAAGTATATTAGGCAATAAATTATATGTATCAGCATACTGTAAGTAAATAGCACGAAAAATTGTGTGTTTAGAAATTAGTTGTTGGGCAGTTTGGCTCACTTGACAATGGGAGATGGTTTGTTGAACATGCCTGACAAGCATTACAATACAATAATTATAGTGGGTCCTTCTTTTGCCTTCCCTTGAAGTTTCTTGGGGAAGTTTTTAAATGAAGCTATTTAGTGTTAGGAGTTTCTAAATAAAAAAAGTTCTGATAGCTGAGTAGCAGCCAGCTCCTGCTGTGAAGGCCATGAGAATAAAAGTCTTTTCTTGCTTAGGCTTTGGCTGATAGGGATGTACTGGCGGCTATCTACTGTCTTAGGTTATTGTTTGGTTGAAACAATGAGTTCTAGTGTAAGGCTTAGTTTTTTATTAGCCTTGAAGGTTGCCTTCTTACTGAGAGCATGTAGTGGCCAAAAGCCCCTAGAAAAAGAGATGCACTGATTGTTTCTGCTTTGTTTCTATGCCCATGATAATGTCATCTCACTTCTTGCAAAAAATGTATAAATAAAAAACCTGCTGAGCCTCTCGGCAGAAGATACTAGCACCACACCAAGTGTCGGTGTCTCCTCATTCCCTTCCCCTCAGCTCCTAAGTTTCAGTCCTTTCGTTTTCGCCGAGGCCGTCTCATCCTTTCAGGAACCCCTGACACGACATTTTGCTGGAGGCTGGTCCCCGGCAGGAGTTACTATCCAAGACCTGCAAAGAACTGCAAAACAAGAAAACAACTCAATAAAAACAGGGCAGAGGAGCTAGATGGATACTTTTGTAAAGAAGACATACAGATGGCCAATAGGTACATGGATAAATGTTTGTCATGTGCTGTCAGGAAAATGCCTATTAAAACCACAATGAGTTACCCCCTTACACCTGTGAGAATGACCCACTGAAGGGTGTGGAGGAAAAGGAACTCTCTCTGGTACATGGTGGGTGGGAATGAAGTCTGGTCCTGTTAGGGGACAGAATGAGGGTTTTCCAGGGTTTCTCAAACCTGTACACTCTACATGGGATCTGCCATCATCTGAATTAAGACAAAACATACTCTAAAGCCTAAGACCTTCAATAGAAAAGAACTTTAATACAATTAGTGTGCAATAGAGAGAAGAGAAAGAATATAGTTAGAATAGTTCCCAAGTGAAGCACCCAAAGCTACCCGTCCCCTCATGGGTAAATGCCCAGAGGAACAGGGTTGGCCCAAAGCAGGCCCACTGGGCCCGAACGCCTGCCACAAGGGTAAGGCACCTACTGGTAGAGACCCATGGGACAGGGGCAGGAGGGGCCAGTCAAGTCTGGAAGGAAATGAGCAAAATCAAAATCCACATCAAGACAACAGCTGCCGGGCCTCCCCGGTGGTGCAGCGGTTGAGCGCTGGGTTGCGAAGCTGCCTGCAGCCTCTGCAGCGCCGGTTCGATCCCCAGCTGCTCCGCGGCCTCCGGAGGAGGGTCCCACATGGCATGCAGACCTCTCCTGCCGCCCACTGCTCCCCTCAGCAGTGTACTTCGGTCCTTCTGCCTGCTCTGCTCTCCGCTCTGGCTCTGGTGAATTCTCTCACCCTCCCGCGCTTCTGACTGTACCCAGTGCTTGTAAAAAAAAAAAAAAGACAACAGCTGCCATTGTCAGCGTCTCAGTGGGACTCTCACCCAAGTCTTTGTCTCTTTCACATGTCTCTTTCTGTGTCCCCAATTCCCTGGCACAAGTCCAAGCCTGAGGAACAAGCCTGGCTGCTTCTTCACATGTCTCTCTGCTCCATGTGCCTCCTCCAGTCTTCTTTCCTCATCTCAATCCACATCTTCCTCCTGTTCCTTAGCTTCTCATCCCTGCTCAGCCCCACATTTCCTTGGGTGGGGCGGTAACCTGGAACCTCTCTTTTCTACGGATAGCACATTGGTCCTGCCCCTATGGAAAACAAATGAAGTTTCCTCAAAATATTCAAAATAGACCTGTCCCATGGTCAAGCATTCCATTCCTTGGTATTTATCCAAAGAACGTAAAATGCTAATTCCGAGGAATATGCGCCTCCTATGGTCACTGCAGCACTGTCTGCCATAACCAAGCAATGGAGACTACCTAAGTGCCCAACAGCAGGTGAGGGGATAAAGAACACAAACCGTATATACAATGGAATACTACTCAGCCATGAAAAAGAAAAATACTGACCTTGCAACAAGGATAGATATGGATGGGATTATGCTAAGTAAAATAAGTTTGAAGGAGAAAGTTAAATACTGGATGATTTCATTCATATATGGAATATAAAGAAACAAAGCAGGCACAGGTGAAACTAAACCAAAACAAACTCTAGAAATATGACTATGGAATTGAAGGTATGGAGTGGGGTAAGAGCAGGAAACAAGGTAGGAAGAGGGCCCAGTGAACTATGGTGAAGACTGTGGGTGCCCTTATGGTAGGCGTGATGTGGTAACAAACATCTGAAGAGGGGTGACCCTGGGCCTCTGAACACATACAGTGTGTAAAGCAATGTTACCTCAACTGAATAATACAGTGAGGGGAAAAAGAAACGAAAAAAGCAAATTGTCTCCTCAGCAGTCACTGACCTCAGGACTTTGCCTTCGCCTCCTCACTGTCACGCAGGCTTAGGGGCTGGTTTCCCACAAGGTCAGAGGCAGGAGGTGCAGGGACTCCTGGGGCTGCTCAGACCCTGCTGGGTAGAGACACTGCAGAGAGGGCGGCTCTGAGGGGACCAGAGACAGAGGGTCAGAGTAACCCCAGTGTTGAGTGAGGGTCTGGTTCCCAAGGAGAGGGGAGTGTGTGTGTGTGTGTGTGTGTGTGTGTGTGTGTGTGTGTAACAAGAATGACAGGATATACAACACAAGATGATGTGAAGACAATTAACATCAAGCCCCAGAATAAATGAATTGAAATCGCACACAGAGTAAAGTGTGAGAACAACACCTCAGTAAATGCAGTTCTGTGGAGAAGCAGTTTCCAAGCAGGACTGAAAAGGCGTTGGACCTGAAGAAGAGGCTGAGGTTTAGAACTATCTCATGGTTGGTTTGAGGTGTAAGGACCTGGGAAGGACCCCTGCTCCAGGCGCCTGCTAGGATGTGGTGGTAACTTCACCCCTGACAGCTCCCTCCCCCAGTCGCCAATGTTCCTCTTCAGTCCCCAATGTTCATCTTCTTTGGACTCACCATAGAAAACCCACGGGCCTCAAAATGAGGTTGTTCCATGCGCTTCAGCTACTTTCTCTCTAAACCAGAGCTGGAGGGAGCCACACAGGGGGAGGGAGGAAAGTGTGTCCCCCACTGGCCTGGCCCAGGGGCAGGATTAGCCGGAGTCACCCCAGTTCCTGAGCTGAGCCTTTGTCCACAGTCCAGGAAGGGAGGGGAGATGGAGCAGGGTCTGTTGCGTCGGGCAACATCACACTGATAAAGAAACGGGCGTCGTGGAGCAGGCTACATGATGCAGGATGCTGCGGAAGAGGAAGATCCAGGCCGTTTTTATTGCTAGAATAATCATACAGCGTCAGTTACGTGGGGCAGGAGGACGAGGAGGAAAGGATGGGTGAAATAAGGAACGTCATCTTGGGCTTCAGCGGGACAGGAGTCTGCTGACCAGATAATTCTTATCTGCTTGATGATCAAGTGTTGGAATCGAAACCAGACCCCAGACCCTAGACCATGGGCCTAATCTTATCAACAAGGCGGTCCCCTGGTCAGCTTCTGGGCTCCCTTGTCCCACCTCGTGATGCATCGCCTTCCCAGGGAGCTCAAGCTTTCTCTCTTGAAAGATTTGAAAGGCACCTTGTAAGGTCTGGCTCCCGTGACTGAGTGACCGGGCAGCTCTGACCTTGTGCAGGAATGCAGAACTGCAGGTCACACAAATGGCGCCTGAACAGGCTGCTCAAGTTTACCGGAACCACCAGGGTCTCCCTCAGCTCCTATGGGAAGATGGAATGTTAGAGGGGTGAACTGACGTTTCTTTCTCATTCTGGGGCTCTCCCGTCTCCCCAGCATAACCCTCCACGTGCAGCAGGGAGAGGATGTCAGGTCAAACCCAGGCTGCTTCCCCCACGCCTCTCCCCACTAGTGTTCAGGATGGATCTGCTTGTCCGCATGGCCGCGCTGGAGGAGAGCACGGAAAGGTAAGTATCATTATGATATTTGCTACTGGGATTGGAGGGAAGTTTTTTTTTTTTTTACAATAAAAGATCTTTTATTTGGGTTGTTGCTGTAACAAGGCTGTGCAATTAGAAAAACACCTGGGAGAAGGAGAAAGTGTTGAACTGAGTTTTCATAATACAACCAAAAAAAAAAAAAAAAGAAAAAAAGTCAACAGTGAAAATAAGAGAAACATTTGCATGAATTATTCATTTTAACCCACGACACCCTGTGAGTTGTCAGATACCATGATCCCAGCGTAACTCATGACTGTGGGGAGTGAGACTCAGAAGCTCAGCCCAGGCCGCACATTGGGTGACCCGGGGTTCTGACCACCCAGGCCCCCCTGCTGTGGCAGCTGCAGTGAGGAAGGGTCTCCGAGCTGAGGAGGCTGAGGCCTCAGTGTGGTCACATCCACTGGAAACATCCAGAGTGAGGGTTGGGTCCTCTTAGTGATGGGCACTCACTACCTGCCCAGACGCCCTTCTACCAACAAGTCAAATTAAAAAACATTCCTCCTGATGTTGCTCTGGTGCTGGAGGCAGGTGAGGTGGGAGAGAAATTGGAGGTGATGCCAGGCCCTGTGAGCCCTCCCTGCCTGGTGTGGGGAGCAGAGAAGGCAGGTGAGGGTCCATGTTGAGAAAGGCCTGGTGTGCCGTGGGGAGCAGAGACTGGAGAGGGTGAGAGTGTGCGGGCCAGGGAGGAGGCTCCTGTGGTCTGACCAGGGCAGGTGTGGTCACCTCCTCCGTGAGCGTCTCCTCTGCCCTCCCTTGTTCAACTTCCTCACCCACCTTGCAGGACAGTCATGGCCTTGGGGTCACTACTGGACCCCTCCTGGAAGAAGTGACCTGCAGCATCTGCCTGGAGACAGGAGGCCCCTGGAGCATCTCCTGTGGCCACAGCTTCTGCCAGCCCTGCTCTCAGCTGAGTGACTCTCTGACCCGCCGAGGTCACTGTGTGCTGTCCATGCTGCCAGAAGCCACCACAAGAGGGAACAGCAGGTTCAGTTTTATTCTGGTCAGTTTGTCCTCTGGGAGCAGACTTGCCCAGGGGTCATTTTCCTGCTTCTACATTTAATCTGGATCCCTGCAACCTGGTGCAAGTGGTGGGGTATGACCAGCTTTGCTGAGGCCTACTTCAGTAGCAAGCCTTGACAGAAGCCATGGAGAGAGAGGCCCCTGGCATTCTAGGCCCAAACTCAGCATGTGGACTGTGGGCCTCCCTGAGCTCTGGCAGCGTTGGCCTGGGCTGTGCTGTGGCAGGTGGGAGACCGGCCTGGTGGCCTGTGATAGAGGGGTGCCTGCTCTGGATGCTCAGGTGAGCATCTAGCCCTGCTGAAGTCCACACCCCTGATGCTGGGGGGAGAGGGGACCTTACTGCGTGCAGCCTATGGGCCTGTTTGATGCCATATGAGTGACAGCAGCCCGCACTCCAGGGTGAGACTATCTGACCTCAGGCATCTGGACACACTGGCATGTGTTTCATTTGAGAACACAGTGCCAGAATTGTAATGGACCAAACAGATTCAGGCTCTGACAGGTGTCATTCAAGATATTTTTTGTTTTGTTTGTTTGTTTTAAAAGAGATTTTTATTTTTACTTACGTATGCACACAAGAATGGGGGTTTAGGCCAGAGGTGTCGGGGGTAAGAGGATTCACCAGAGTCAGAGTAGGGAGCAGAACAGGAGGATCTACTGAAATACATTGCTAAGGGGAGCATCGGGCTAGACAGGAGAGGCCTGCTGTGCCACGTGGATTGGCTCCCTGGCCAGGGATCGAACTCATGTTGTAGTGGCTGGCAATAGCTTGATTGTGCTGTGTCTTTAACCCCTGCACCACCAGGGAGCACCCCACCATTCAAGTTTTTTGAGACCATCCAGGCCTCTAAATGGACCAATCTGATTGGAGCTCCACTGGCACCAACCAAACAGCTGGGATTATAAAGGGGCCAATCAAGCTTGAAAGGTGGCGCCCTGAAGAGGATACAAGCCAGAGCAGCAGCCAGCCTGAGCCACTTGATAGACAGCTCCTGGTCAGATTTGTCGGTACTCCTAGAAAGATCTTTGCCAAGCCCTCTGCAGAGTGTGAGACCTTTCCAGACACCTTTCTGAGACCTGATGGCTACACCTGCCTCTGGCCCTGGCTCTAACACCGCCTGCAGAGAACATCGTCAGGCTGTCCCTGGAGTTTCTAAAGGGGCTGTTTGCTGGTGGCTTATGCCCAGCCTCTCTAAGGCTGTTTGCTGTTGGTACAATGGCGTCTTGATTAAGATGTAATCTGGCATCTCTGGCACCATTGCCTGCTGGACCAGTGCTGACCAGCACTGCTGACCTGTATCCGGCCTCCTCTGAGAGCTGTCCACCACTTCTCATTCTTTGGCACTATCTCCTGGTGCTGTTGTATTTGACAGTGTCCAGTCCAGGGTCTGGTGCTGTTCGCCTGGCCTTTGGATAGCTGTTGCTGGCTGCTGCAGCATCACCTGAGCAGCCCCACCTGGGATCACCTCCTGCTGCCACCGGGAGTTGGATCCTGCTCCACTGCTTACCTGTTGTCACCAGCTCCAGGCTGTCATAGCACAGCTTGTGTGAGTAGCCTTTGTTTTGGACCGGTGGACACTGAGGACACTGTCTGAGGTAGGACGGATGGCCATTTCTGGGCTTAGACACTCCTTCCTTGTTTGCAGTCTCCCCTTTTTAATAAACCCTGTTGCTTTTACATCCTGAGCCTGAGTGTTGTCTTCCAAGTGTGAGCACATGGATGAGGACCCAGAGACAGTGACTGTCCCCAACATTGCCCTGTTTTAACATAACCTGAGAGTGGAACTGGTGACTGTCCCGCTGCAGGGTGTGGTGTCCTGCGCCCACCTGACCCCCCTTCTCTGTTCTGGCTTGAGAAAGTGACAAGTGAAGCTGCAAAAATTCATGCCTCATCCTCCCTGGTGGCCTAAGGGGTTAAGCACAGCACTGTGAAGCTATCCACAGACTCTGAAGCGTAGTTAGATCCCAGGCCAGGGAGCAACCCACATAGTGCAGCAGACGTTGCCTGTCTCACCCACTGTTCCCCTCAGCAGTGGATTTCAGTCAGTCTGCCTGTCCTGCTCCCCATTGCCTCTGGTGAATCCTCTTACCCCCCACACCTCTGCCCTGTACCGCAGTTCTTATAAACATGAATAAATAAATCTTGGGCCTCCCAGTGGCACAAGGGCTTAAGATGCAACCTATGAAGCTGTCCGCAGTCTCTGCAGCACGAGTTCAAAACCTGGCCATGGAGATACCCACATGGCGCAGCAGACCTCTGCTGACTTGTCCACTACTCCCCTCAGCAGTGTATTTCAGTCACTCTGCCTGTTCTGTTCCCGCTGTCTCTGGTGAACCCTCTCACCCCCACGTCTGGTCTGTCCCCCAGTTCTTGTATGCATAAACACATAAATTTAACAATAATTAAATAAATCTTAAAAACAAAATCCATGCCTGCCAGAGTGTTAGGATTTGAGCTAAAAAGAACTTCAAATCCATTCTTATTTTCTAGATGAGGGTAAATAATGAAAAGAGCATCAGACCAGTGATGGCAGAACCTAGACACAGCAGGTACCCCGACTGCCTGTCCTTGTTCATGCCCTGACGCCTGAGGGAGGACAGAGGCTGAGGGTTCCGGGGAGGAGCTGGACACTCCCCTCCTCCTGCTCGGCCCTCATGAAAAAAGCAGGAACCAAATGGTGAGAAAAGTTCAGGCCATGGGAAGCTGTAAGTCTGTCTCCCATGACCAGTCCTTGCCCGGGGAGGGCTGTGCGCTAGGAGATGTGACCATAAGGCCGTGAGCCCTGATGACAACATCCTCTAGGAGGGGGACCATGTAGCAGAGGGTTCCTGTTTCTCCCCAAACACTTCAAACCTTCTCACTGAAAGGATGTTGATATAGAGGGGAAATGAGGAATCAAGTTTAAAGCAAAAGGATACTTCTGAGTCCGGGGTACTGAGGCGATACAATACATCATTATTGAAGTGACATGGAGGATTTCAGGACAGACGCCCTGTGGACACGCACAGGTGCAAGAGGAAGTTCTGTAGGTGCAGCCTGTGAGCACACGTGTGAGGACCTAGGTAGGGTCAGAGACACGTGAAAGAGACAGAGATGTGGGTGAGAGACCCAGGGGAGCCTGACAATGGCAGCTGTTATCTTGATGTGGATTTGACATTGCTCTTGTCCTTCCAGACTTGCCTGGCCCCTCCTGCCCCTGTCCCATGGGTCACCAGTAGGTGCCATAGATTGTGGCAGGCTTTTGGGCCTCAGTGGTTCTGCTTTGAGCCCAGCCTGTTTGGCTGGACATTTACCCATGAGGGGACAGGTAGCTTTGGGTGCTTAATTGGGAATTATTTATCTATGTTCTTTCTCTTCTCTTTTCCTATTACACACTAATTCTCTATTGCACACTCATTGTGTTCAAGTTCTTTTCTAACAAAGATGTTATCCGTTAGGTTTTGTCTTTAGGCAGCTGATGCAGATCCCATGTAGAGTGTACAGGTTTGAGGGCCCCTGGTAACCCCTCATTCAGCCCGCTAACAGGACCAGACTTCATCCTCATGTGCCAGATTTCCTTTCCCTCCACACCCTTCAACGGGTCATTCTCACAGGTGTGAGGTGGTAGCTCATTGTGGTTTTAATTGGCATTTTCCTGACAGCACATGATGATAAACATGTATCCATGTACCTGTTGGCCACATGTGTGTCTTCTTTAGAAAAGTACCTATTTAGCTTCTCTGCCCCTGTTTTGATTGGGTTGTTTCCTTGTTTTGGAGTTCTTTGTAGATCTTGGATAGTAACTCCTTGTTGGATTGATGATGTGCAAATATCTTCTCTGACTCAATATTGTCTTTTCATTTTAATGATAGTTTCCTTCACTATGTAGAAGCTTTTTAGTCTCATGTGATTCCATTGGGTTTTTGGGGTTTTTTTTGCTTTTGTTTCATTGGAGCACAGAAGACATTATGGGCAGTGAAAATACTCTGATGGACACAGGTCATTGTACATTTGTCCAACAACACCTACAGAACGGACAACACCAGAGTGAACCCAAAGGGAAACCATGAGTTTGGCGACTGTGACGTGCGGGTCCATCACTGGTAACACACGTGCCAGTCTGGTCTTAACACGTGATTTGGTCGTGATGTGTGAGGAGTGTTATAAGTTGAGTAATGTAGTGTAATTTACTTTTGAAAGCATATTTCATGCACATACAAGAACATTTAAATAACACTCAAGGACACACATAGGTAAGTCACCCCCCCCAACACCCAGTCAGCTAGGACATCTGCTCAAAAACAGTTAGTGATTTATCATTTCTCTTCTTAAAAAAAAAAAATATATATATTTTTATATATATATATCTATATATATATATATATCTCCATGCTTCTGTCTGGACAACAATGCTTGTTTTCCTGTCAGTACAGGACTTCAGGACACAGAGTGGGGGAAACATTTGCAAATCATGAATCTGATCAAGGACTGTATCTAGAATTTACAAAATAACGCTTAAAACTCAATGAGCAGAGAGAAATAACACAATTTTAAAAGGGACAAAAACAGTGTTGTAAATGAGTGGTGCCTCATTTGAAAAATGGACAAAAGACTTTAACAGACACGTCACCAAGAAGAGACACAGACGACAAGGAAGAACATGAACAGATGCTCAGCATCACAGGGCACTAGGGAAAGACAAAGGGAACAACAGTGACACCATCACACCTGGTAGGGGCTGAAAAATGTAAACCCTGCACAGGTGCTGCCCAGGATGTGGACAACAGGAGCCTCAACACTGCCTGCAGGAATGCTAAAGGGTGCGGTCACTGTCAAAGATCTTTGACAGTTTCTTTGAAAAGCCAAAAACCTGACATACAGCCCAGCGATCACTGCCCCAGCTAGTTACCCAAATAATTTGAAAACACATGTGGGGGCCTCCCTGGAGGCACAAGGGGTTAAGACGCAACCTATGAAGCTGTGTGCAGTTGGGGAGGTGACACACATGGCACAGCAGACCTCTCTTGACTCGTCCACTGCTCCCCCAAGCAGTGTATTTCAGTTAGCTGCCTGTTCTGCCCCCCACTCTGTCTCTGGTGAATCCTCTCAACCCCCTCATCCCTGGCCTGTACCCCAGTTCTTGTATGCATGAATAAATAAATCTTTTAAAAAATGAAAACTTATATTAAAAAACTCTGCATGCATGTAAATGGTTTTTTCTACTTTATTTTTTATTAAGATTTATTTTTTTATATTCCCCATACAATTGCACCCCCCTCATTTTGACCCCAATCCCTCTTCTCCCCTCCCCCCCATAGTGTGTCTCTGGTTTATAGTTGCTTGGTGATTTTGATTTTTTCTTTATTATGGTTATTCATTTTCCTGGTCCCTTATTTAGGTTTTCTAGATTCCTGCTATGAGTGAGACCATCCGGTATTTTTCTTTTTCTTTCTGGCTTATTTCGCTGAGCATGATCCCTTCCAGCGCCATCCATGTTGCTGCAAATTGCATGTGTTTACCTTTTTTGATTGCTGAGTAATATTCCATGGTGTATATGTACCACATCTTCTTGATCCAGTCATCTATTTTTGGGCATTTGGGTTGTTTCCATAACTTAACTATTGTAAATAGTGCTGCTATAAACATAGGGGTGCAGGTGCCCTTGAAATTAATGTTTCTGTGTCATTTGGGTCAATGCCTAGGAGTAGAATCATGCATGTAAATGTTTATAGCAGCACACCCGTAAGTGTGAGCTGCCCATACTGACTTCCTTCCAAAGACAACAGCCTCTAAATAAATGGGAAAAAGAGAAGCTTTTCAGGAAGAAATCTGGGAAAGTGTGCCTTAGCCAGGTGTTGAAGGTTAACACCATCAGTGATGGGTCAGGTGGACATAATGAGCACTGCCGTGGTGAGTGGACAATGTCCCTGCACCCCTGGAGTCTGCTTCCCCAAACCCACAGTCCCAGTCAAAACAAAAAACCTAAATTGAGGGACAATACTCCTGAGCAGTGCTCCTTGATGGAGGCTAAGAGTAGGAAATTTAGGGTGGAGGGGTCACAAGACCTGAAACTGGAGGTGGGGTAGAAGTGATTAACATAGTCATTAAATCAATTATGGAAATGAAAATCGCTGTGGGCCAACTGCTATAGCAAGTATCAGATGCTACAGGAAGTATAAGGAGGTACAGACCAGAGGCGGGATACAGGGATGGAGCCACTGCAGAGACTCGCTGCTCCTGACAAATCAGCCTAGTCACACCATAGAAGTAATTAATTTAACAACAGATGACAATTCCACAAAGGAATGAGCCCTCCCAACTAGAACACGACCTCAGTGCCTTTTCTGCCCCAGGAAGACGCAGCTCTGCTCCCAAGGCTCCACCTAGGGCCTGCAGGTTTCTCCTCACACACCCGCCCTCTCCAAGGGCAGCTCCTCCTGCCTGCTGGTGTCTGCACAAGCATCGTCTTCTTTCCTTGTGTGTGTGTGTGTGTGTGTGTGTGTGTGTGTGCATGTGTGTGTGTGCCCTCACGCCACTGAGAGGAGGACTCTGGTGAAGCTTTTCTTACAGGTGACCCAAGAACCTCCATCTGTGACCCCATCACCTCTCCCGAACATCACTCCTCACCAGTGTCAATGTTATGAAAACAAGGAAAGTCTGAGGAACTGCCATCCAGGCAAACTGGATGGGATTATGGAGCATCAAATGGACATTAGCAAAAACTGAAATGAAAGTATGGCGTTTAGTTATTATGTCAACATTGCTGCAGTAGTTGTTAAAAAAAAAAAAAAACTGTACTTGTGTAGGATGTTAACATGGAAATGGTGTGGGAGAAACAAGACGTGTACTGCCTTTGCAACTTTTCTGTAAATCGAACAGTATTCTTTAAATGTTATTTTTTAAAATACTCTCAATATTTAATAGGTTATATAAAGAAAAATTTTTTTCTTTTCCAGTTTTCCCAGGCATCACCGTCCAGGGACTGGAGAGAGGGGTTCTGGGAGAAAAGATGGAAACCTCACACACAGGGCAGGCTCCGGAGTCTCCTCTCCTCTGAGCCCTGCTGCTCTGACTCCTCACAGAGCATCTCACCCCCAGGTCGCCACCCTCCAGCATCCCCAGCTGTGCCCACCTCAGCCCCAGCCCCATCCTGGCAGAGCCACCAAATCCGGAGCAGCGCGGCAGCGCCCCCGTGTGGCCACAGGGCTGAGCACAGGAGCCCAGAGCCGCCCTTTCTCCTGCTCAGCCAGGCCCTCCCCAGGCTCCCTGGGCCCCCAGCGGCAGGACAGGGATCTGCTCACAAGGGGGCGCCCAAGTCCAGTGTCAGGTCAGAAGTCCCCAAATTTTCTTAGTCCTATGGACAAAGGACAAAAGCAGGTTTCCAGGTCATTACAGCTGATTCCCAGACTATGGGCTGATCCCCAAATATAGAGGTTCCTTCAGTCTCGGATGGATCCTTGGACTCCAGAGTCTCTGTACTTTGTTTCTGCTTCTGCTTCCAGGGAATTAACATTCAATTCTACCCAGGAGCCCAGGGCCTCGCCCAAGAAAAGGACAAGGTTCCAGGAAAACACCAAGACCCGGGGCCAACCACCATCCACGTCTTGCAGCAGGGGGGAGCAGGAGTGATCAGAGCCGGGAAGAGACCCGGGGAGCTGGTGGTGGTGTGTGGTGGATCATTGGTGGAAGGGCCGCACCTAAGAGGAACAATAACTATAGAAAGATGACCCACGCTGTAAGGAAATAAATAAACAAATATACATCTTTTAAAAATTTTCCATCCCTGAATGAGGGGAGGTTGAGGAGAGCCCCCAGGGCATGACTAGGAAGACGGGGAGGCTCCTGGAAATGGAGCAGAGGATGAAAATGGGGACTAGGAAAATGGGGCCCAAAAGGAGTGGTGGGGGCACCTGGAAGGGTGGGGCTAGGAAGGGGCAGCATTGGGGACACTGTGAGGGGAAGGTCTGTGTGGGTGACGCGGCTCTGGCTGGGGCTGGGAGAGTCTCTGTCTCCCCTGGTGGGACTGCAGAGGGGCTGGTGCTGTAACTGACCAAGGAATCACTTAAGTTCTGGGCCTCTCCTGTCTGTGCAGGGCTGGTGTGACTCAAACACGCACACTCAGGCTGATGAAGGAGAGAGAGGAGGAGAGGACAGATGGTTAGGAGGAGGCCCCCATTTCCTGAGCCTCAACATCCTCCCCAACTCCCCAATGCTCGGGTGGCAGGGAGATTCCTGGAATCAAGAGGAGGTGATTCAGGGAACCAAGAGGAGAAAGGCCTGTGTTGCTCTGGAGGGCCAGCCCTGGGGGCTGATTCTGGGGCTCCAGGGCCCCACTCCCTGCAGGCGGGTCAGAGTCAGCCCTGCTCACAGCTCCAGGCTGCTGACAGCCCCTCTGTGCTGTGACCCTGCAGACACCGCTCTGGGGATAGTATAAAGAAACAAAACAGCAAAACTAAATGGGAATCTAAAAACGGTAGAACTCATTTTTTAAAATCACATATTTTGAAGGACACTTCAGAGGATGTGGAATCCTTGTCTGACAGCTCATTGCTATCAGGACCTTGACTGTCACGTGAGCTACTCTGGCCTCCACTGTTTCTTGTGAGAAAACAGCCACTGATCACTTATCGCCTGAATATTTTACTGGTTTGTACCAAATCACTTCCTACTTTGCACCTAAAACAAAGTTCTGGTGTCTCCATAGTCTCTGAGGGGGAGGCGGCAGGAGGGGCCTCACTCAGAGGCTCCAGCTCTGGGTCCCACGAGGCTGCGATGGGGATGAGATGTTGGCGGATCTGAACGGCCGTGATCAGCGTGGAAGGACCTGCCTCAGAGCTCATGCATGTGGCTCCTGGAGAAAACCCTCAGGTCCTTGTCCTGGGGGCGTCCCCTTAGCTGAGGGTCCACCGTGTTCAGGGAGTCACCCCAGAGAGGGACCAGGAGGGGAGCCCGGGCGGGAAGTCTCAGCCCCTGTGAGCCTGACTCTGCACGTCCCTTCTGCTTCATTCTCCTCACAAGGAAGAGCCAGAGAGTCAGACACACTCACGGGGGGGAGTTGTCTCCCCTCATGTTTATCACAGAATTGGTGGAAAATCAAAAATCAACACAGAAGACCTTCTGGGCACTCATTATTTCCATTCTGCCTACATGAAAAATAAGCTGCCTCCCACCCAAGGCCCCCAAAAGTCTCTCCCATCACAGAGGCAGCGTGACATCAGCATCTTATCACGTGACTCAGGGCCACACAGAAGAGGCTCCTTGAGAGCATCTGTGCAGTGAAGCCGTCTGTGCTCAGCTCCTCGTGGGCTGAGGCAGTTCCCTGCCCCACAAGCCCTTGATGAGGATACAGTGGAGGACAGACACAGGGCAACTTGTAGACCCATTTCTTAATATGGTTCTAAAGCCACTTAATTGAGATATAACTTATGACCATCAAGTCACTAGTTGAGGCTCACCTCTCATGTCCTTCCTGTAAGTAATGAGCAGGGCGACCCCCTCTGTCCTTGCCCACCGGGCACCAGCCAGCCCCCCACAGGCTGTTCCCTCCATGGGACCCTCACCCCCATCACTCCTCCCCAGGGCTTTGCTCCCATCCCACCATCTACACTGACCCCCTTAATGGACACAGGAACCTCCACATCCCTCCCTCCCCTGCTGCCCGACCTGCTCCCTGCCTGACCTCCTCTCAGCCCCTCTACAGGTGGGGGTGATGCAGTTACAAATGACTAGTCTCTTAGACAGGCATTAACAAGGTTGTCTTTCCCCTATGTCCCTACAGGTTTGTCTTTGATGGGCATTAGCAAGACTAAGAGTTTGTCTTCCCCCCATTTGTTGCAATTTCCCCCTTGTTTGAGAGATTTATCTTTATGACTCATCTCCCAGATGAATGTTCCTGCATTTCCTTTTTTTTTTTTCATTTTATTTTTTCCTTTTTTTTTTTAAGATTTATTTATTAATGCATACCAGAACTGGGGTACAGGCCAGAGGTACGGGGGAAGGGGTGGTGAGAGGATTCACCAGAGACAGAGCGGGGAGCAGAACAGGCAGACTGATGAAATACGCTGCTGAGGGGAGCAGCGCACGAGACAGGAGACGTCTGCTGTGCCATGTGGGACCCTCACCCGCCGGCTGGGATCGAACTGGCGCTGCAGAGGCTGCAGACAGCTTCACAGCGCTGTGCTCAACCACCTGCGCCATAAGGGGAGTCCCGGGGTATTTATTTTTTTTTAATAATACTCCAAGCCCTCACTGTTCCTTCTCTTCCGTGCTGCCACCTTTCAACCGCAATAGCAACCCTGTGCTGTCTGATTCTGTGTAGAAACGGGATGTCGTAGAGATGACCCACTCCCCACACTGCCTGGTTCCCCTCCCCCTCCCTGGTCATGGCCACTCATGGAGGCAGGACTAGTAAGGGACCTTCTATTACAAAGGAAAAGCACAACAATTAAAAGAAAACTGTGTATATATGTCTCTGGTGAAGCCTCTCACCCTCCCGCGCATCTGGCCTGTACCCCAGTTCTTGTATAAATAAATAAATAAATAAATAAATCTTTATAAAAAATACCCCAATATACCTCTTGCTGCTGGAGAGGGGGGCACCCAGAGGAGGAGAACAGAACTGAGCACAAAACAGTCATAATTCCCTTCTGGGGGGAACGTGGTCTGCTTAAACCCAAGAGGGATCAGATCAAAGGTGGTTTGGGAAGGCCAGATCTGTCAGGGATGGAGGTTGGAAAAAGTTCTGGGGGTGGGGGGGGTTTTGGCAACTAGGTGGAGGCTTCGTCCTCCCCCTGCTGGGATTCCCTAGTCCCTCTGGTCTGGCAGGAAGGGGGCAGCCTGCAACCCCTGTGGGCAGGTCTGGGGAAGCCAGATGTTTTAGGCAGGGGTTGGAAGGGGCTTGCCCTCCAGGAAGATGACACGCTACCCCCAGCTTCTCTGCCAGGGTAGAGTTTTTTTTTTTTTTTAATTATGCATACAAGAGCTAGGGTGCAGGCCAGAGGTGTGGGGTGGGGAGTGAGAGGATTCACCAGAGACAGAGTGGGGAGCAGAACAGGCAGACTGACTGAAATACACTGCTGAGGGGAGCAGCGGGCGAGACAGGAGAGGTCTGCTGCGCCATGTGGGTAACTCCCTGGCCAGGGATCGAACTCGTGCTGCAGTGGTTGCAGATAGCTTCATACCGCGGAGACATAACCCCTTACACCACCAGGGAGGCCCCAGCAGTTTGTAATTCATACTTGATCCATGTCAGCTTCTCCTTGGAGCTGGCAGAGATGATTTTGCACTTAAGGGTGCACACTCAGGGGCCCAGAAGATAAGCATCAAGGCCTCCTTCTTGCTCTCCTTGGTCTGTTAGGTTGCGTCATGGAGGGCACAGTCCTGGTCTGGCAGTATCTTGACAAAGATGGGTAGGGGTTGTTCATGGCCTGGCCCACATCAGCTACCAGGATTTCTCTGCCCTCCGGGATGATGTTCTTCTTGTCCTCACACGGGCAGAAGAGCACCACCTTCTTGCGCCTCTTCACTTCCTGTGGCGTTGATGACTTACACACCTTCATGTCCTTGGACACTTTCCTGACACCTTCAGAGACAGCCACGCTGGAAGCCATGTTTCCCGAGAAAGCAAGGAGAGCCAGGAAAGGCAAGAGCTGCTATGGCTGCTGCCAGAATCTGACTGCATGTGGCCTTTCCCAGCCCCTTCTGTTTAGTATCAGATTCTCTATTTTATTTTTTTTTAAGATTTATTTAGATTCTCTATTTTAACAGAGGAGAAGCTGCAGCTCAGTGCAATAGAAGTTAAGACAGGGATGAAGACGACCCAGTCCCGCCTCTGCTGGAGCAGGAAAGTCATCAGGGAGAGACACAGGTCAGTGTGGGGAGGGATCTGGTGGGCAGGGCTGGGCCAGTCTCCCCACCTCCTCACGTTATGCTAGTAGGAGCACAGACAGACACATGCAGGTACCCTTTGCAACAAGAGAAGTTAGGTGGTCTTTTCTTTTTAAAGATTTATTTATTTGTGCATATAAGAGCTGGGATACAGGCCAGAGTTGTGGGGGGGGGGTGAGAGGATTCACCAGAGACAGAGTGAGGAACAGAACAGGCAGATCTGCTGAAATACACTGCTGAGGGCAGCAGCGGGTGAATCAGGAGAGGTCTGCTGTGCCATGTGGGTAGCTCCCTGGCTGGGGATCGAACTCGTGCTGTAGTGGCTGTGGCGAGCTTCATAGGTTGTATCTTAAACCCTTTCACCACCAGGGAGGCCCCAGAGTTTTACTTTAAAAGTTGGTTGGGGCAAAACCAGAAGACAGACCCTGGTTAGAGTGCCCAGAAGATGAGACTAAGGAGCGATTATGGGGTGGGTGAGCTCCCCCATGGACTCCATCTACACTTTTCTTTTCTTTTTTTAAAGATTTATTCATTTATGCATATAAGAGCTGGGATAAAGGCCAGAGATGCGGGGGGTGAGAGGATTCACCAGAGACAGAGTGGGGAACAGAACAGGCAGATTGACTGAAATACACTGCTGAGGGGAGCAGCGGGCGTGACAGGAGAGGTCTGTCTCGCCATGTGAGATGCACCCTGGCCGGTTGGGGACTGAACTCGCTCTGCAGAGGCAGCAGACCACCCCATAGTGCCGTGCCCAAGCCCATGTGCCACCAGGGAGGCCCACCATCTACACTTTTCTAAGGGCCTTCCTACCCCACATATCCAGACTTAGTATTTCTCTCCTTCTCTTCCTATAGGAAGAAAACATTTTGTGAGAGGTCAGGGAGGAGGCAGGACCAAGAAGTCCTGAGGAACTGGCCTGTCCTGGTCTTCAGGACAGGATCAGGGAACATGAGGAGAAAGCACGTGTGGGAGCTGGGCCAGCCTCCTCCGTCCTTAGCAGGGACATTTCCTTTTTACCTGCAGCTACTCAAGTGAGGTCCCCATGACCAAAGTCATCAGTTGAAATATTTGTCCTTCATTTTTCATACCAAGGAGTTTCATGAGCTTTACAAAAAAGTGTCAGCAAACCTGGCTCTCAGCTGAGAAAGTGCATGTATGTGAGACCATGCCTCACAGTATCAAGCAGATGTTAGACAAGAAATCTCAGACCTCATATGAGGTCTTCTCTACCTGAGAGCCTCTTCCTCCAAATCACAGGTCCAGTGAGCACAGCCCCAAGGAGAACCAGGACAGCAATGATGTCCACAGTGGGTAAGGAGGACTGAGGAGGTGGCTCTGGATGGGAAAAGTTGCGACTCTGACTTTCAGGCCTCAGCCTCCATCCTGCTGGAGGGCTCCAGAAGGGCTCCTGATGCCCCTGAGAAGCTCTGTGCCCATGACCCCCTCCTTACCCCATCTCAGGACTCGGGGATCCAGCAGCCCCTCATGCTGCACACGGCACGTGTATCTCTGCTCCTCTCCAGAAGGCACCACCACAGCCGCCCACTTCTGGAAGGTTCCATCCCCCCCAGGCTGGGTGTCCACCAGCTCCATGTCATGGGTCAGGTCCTCCCCATCTCACTGCCAGGTCAGGATGATGTCCACAGGGTAGAAGTCCAGGGCCCAGCACCTCAGGGTGACCTCATGGTCAGAGGTAGCATGGTGGGTCACGAGTGTCTTTAGGAGTTCTGAAAATTCATACTTTAGGTTACTTTCATAGGCCACTGAAGCAGCCTCATGTGACCATCCTGAGAATGGACAGATAATTGCACTGGGTGGACAGAGTGCAAAACTGGAACACCAGCCTGGCCTTGGATCACTGGGATAGTCTCCTAATCCTTGGAGAGTTCTAGAATCAGGGTGCAGCAGTTCAGGGTAGCAGGCTGCAGGGCTCTGAGGGAGAGACTAGAGACTTCTCGTCTTGACCTGGATAGAGGCCCAAGTGACTCAGGAAAGTTGGAGTCAGGATCCAAGACCTCTGAGAATCAGATGTGAGCAAGAAATACACGGTTCACCAGAACACCGCCAGGATCAGAGAGATCAGTTATTTCAGGACTGTTCCTCACCTGGAGAGAGCGCCTTCCTTAATTGCCCCCAGGAAGGGCTGGCACTCTAGGGGTCACTTTTGAGGATCTGGACACCAAGGAGGACTCCTCACCTTCTGGGGCCATAGGAGGGTGGTATCTGGCCTTGAGCCCACTCTGCTTCCCTGTGCTGGACGCCAGCCTTGGCCCTAGGGGAGGCCCGAGGCAACTCTTACTTGCATGCAGTGTCCGGTTCCCTTTCTTCAGTTGTCCTTGGAGCCACTGGCCACACTCGCGTTCCAGGCGGGGAGTGTGGAATTCCGAGCGAGGACCTCCTCCCACTCACCCTCCCAGGTCTGCACCTCCATGCCCGCTGGGGTCCTGGCGCGCAGCTCCTCCATCAGGGTGAGGGGATCAACGCCGTCGTAGGCGAACTGATTGAAGCGGCTTAGGCTACCGTCCAGGCCCACTTCACAGCCATCCCTCACCTGCAAGGTGTGAGGCACCGGCCGCCCCCGCCACGTCAGCCGCACCCACTTAGCACCTCCCATCCCCAGGCAAGCGCAGCTGCTGGGGATTTGTAATAAACTAAAATAGAAACAGGGTAAAAGTTCCAAGGCCTCGAGGGGAAGCTCGGACCCAGAGACTGGAGGGAACCCCTGCCCATAGGTGGGGATCACGCACCTGTTCCGCTCTGGGTGTAGTGTATCCGCAGGTTGCTCAGTCGGAGCCTGGACAGGTGTACGTGGCTCTCGACAATCCGCTTTTGGCTCTCCCAACCCCTCTAGCTCCATCCAGGGCACTGTTGCCTCCATTTTCAGACTCGGGTCATTGTTGTGGCACCACAGGAACTGCGTGTCGTCCACGTAGCCCACGCAGATGAAGTGGGGTTCCCCGGGGCCAGGCCAGGACATCGCGGTGTGCAAGTACATTACAGAGTGGGAGCCTGGGGGAGGGGAGGGGCTGAGACCCCAACTCTCCTCTGGGCGCCAGTGTCTGGGTCCGAGGATGAAGGGGCCGGGCAGGGGGAGAGAGCAAGGGATTCGTGAGAGTAAAAGGGGGTGGCAGGAAAAGGTCAGGGCACAGGAGTGGGTGGAAGGGAGGAGCAGGACACCGAGATGTGGGGTTTGATGCGGGTGGAGGAGAGGGCGGTCCGGGGACTCTTCCTGGGTCCTGGCCACTGCAGGGTCCTCTCACTCCTTCCAGGCCAAAGCCTGGAAGGACTTTTCTCCTCCGAACTTTTCCCCTCCGAACTTCGCACTCACCTGCCCAGGTCTCAGTCATGACCAGGGCCCCGGACAGCAGCAGGAGGAAGGTTGGGGGTGGCATAGTCTGGATCCTCCTGGTCTGGGAAGACTATAAAACTCAGTTCAGACTTTACACCCCGAAAGCCTTGACGTTGATTGACTTATCCGGACGGTCGTGTACAGGGAAATAGAACTGGGCGTGTACAGGGTGAGGACTTGGCGCAGCCTGTGACAGAGCAAAGTGGAGATGAATATTCCCTTCGCTTGGCTCCCCACCCAAACACTGTCCTGAGGCCTGAAGCCCTGAGAACCAGCCTGAGAGCTGGGGCTGGGTCCCGACCCTCCTGCAGGTGGCTCTTGGCTCTGGCGTCTTTGCTTCTGCATTGAGTAGCCTTTCTCACACCCTCTCTCTGAGTACCAGGGTCTGTTTCAGTCAGTGATTCTCAAAATTTCTGTCTTTATGATCTGAATACACTCTCACAGATGAATGAGGATCCAAGGTAATTTTGTTGGTTATATCTATCAATATTTGCCATACTAGAGATCGAAAATTAAAAAATGCTTATTCATTTAGAATGATATTAACAACCCTACATGTTAATAGGAATAAAATATTTTTATAAAAACTTTTTTCCAAAATAAAAACTATAGTGACAATATTAGGGGGCAGGATGTCCTGAGCAAGCTTCATACAGGCTTTGTGGACCCCACCCCCACTCCAGACCAAAGCCATCAGGACATTGGGAAAGACAAATCCCATCACCACCAAAGGGAGGGTGGCTGGGACCTGAGGGTGGGGTTAAGCTGCCAGGTTTGGTATAAAACCAGACACGTGGGCTTGTGTTGGCCGCACATGGCTCTTGGCTCGTCCCCAGCTCTCAGCGTGCCCTTGGGATTCCGGGTCAGCAGAACTTGTAGGATGCATTCACGAATTTATCTCCCTCTTTATCTCCCTGAGTTATTCATTTCTAAATTTCCCCTTCTTTGGTAAATTAACTTTTTGTTAACCATTTTTGTGTGCCTGCAGTCAAGCATTAATAAGGCCCTTCTAAGCACGCAGGTGAGGACCCACAGTCACACAACCCATTTCATATGGGGGTTGTCCTGTAAAAGTTTGGTGTTCAACGTTGTTGACCAAGTTACACCTGTGGTTGACCAGCCCAAAGTAACTTTCCTTGCGATGGTCACCACAAGTGCCACTAGGTCTGCAGGACGCGTGGTGTAATCTTTGTCTCTGGTCTTGAAAAGTCTGCTTTTTCCCCCGCTTGTGTACAGCTCCCTCTTATGGGTGTGTTTTTGACCAAAGCATGGCCTCAACCATGAGCTTAAGCACTTTTATCCCTAGTTTGAGTTCTTTCGGTTTTTTCCAGCCTTGAGTTTAAGTAGCCTTTTTCCATTAAATATTATCACCAGTTTTATAAATGTACATAATTTGATAAAACCTGGTATATGGCACATTTTTTTACTTCTGTACACAAATGTGGGTGGTTTATAAGCCATCCCTACTTTACAGTCTTTGCTTCTGGGTTTTTTTTTTTTTTGGGAATGTGCATAAGCGCCATTTGCTACATTCTTGTTTCTATGAGAGGTAGATGTTCTACTTCACATACTGAGAATGTGCAAGAACGCATTCAGGCTCTTAACTTAGCCATGCAACAACAAATTCAGGCTCTTGATTTAACTATTAAGAGTATGAGGGATGAAAACCGTACTGTTTTTGAGTCAGCTTTTAAAAGCATGCAGGATCAAGCTTGTAAAAGTATGCAGGACCAGCTACAGGCCGCCCTCCACGAGGACTGCAAGAGGGCAGAGTTAGAAGAGGAGGATTATCACGTGTTAAACATCTTAAACACACCAAGACAAAGTCCTTCTCCGTGTGACAAGGCCCCTCCCACGCAGACTCCTGAGGCTTCACAGCCTCCACTGCCCTCCAGGGAAGAAAAAAAAAAATGGCATCTCCCCCCACACTAGATGGGGCACCCACTTTTGCAGGAAGAATCACCCTGAAGCAGGACAGTTTCCTCTCCGACAGCTGCCAGTGGGTGGCTTGAATGAACATGGGTGACCTGCTGGGTACTTTTGGTCACACCATCCCTTTAGCACCGCGGACCTCCTAAATTGGAGGAGATCTGTCCCCTCATACCGGCAGGCTGCTAAGAGGATGGCGAACTTGTCTGCATTTATCTTCCTCTCCCAACGCCCTAACAGTCCATGCTCACTGCAGGGAGGAGGGACATTGGAAGTACAGTTGTCCCAGATTACAGGGGAGCAGCAGACACAATAATGACAGAAGACAGGACAGAAGACAGAGGACACCACGACAGGACGATTCACCCAGGGGTGACTGGACAGAATATAGACAGAGCACACAGAACCCAGAACCACGGAGAGAGGAAAGGAGAGAAATGATAGCCCAGAGTAGAGGCTCAGATGAAGATAGGAGGGAATATAGACAGAATAGAAGGAATCTAGAGCCAATTACAGAGGAAAGGAGACAAATGATATTCATGGAGAAGGTTCAGATGAAGAATAGGCGTTCCCGGGGGCTCCACTAGATCTAAAGAAGCCCATTACAATAACCGCCTCAGAGCCCCGATAACACTCGCTGTGGGGAATCGTCTGATTGATTTCTTGGTGGACACTGGAGCGACATTCTCAGTTCTGAATTCTAAATTGACTAAAGTGAGCAAAGAGACCGCAGCAGTCACTGGGATCCCAGGAAGGCCACACAGAAAGCCTTCTTACAACCTCTGGATGCCGGCTGGGCACCACACAGCTCCAGCACAGCGTCCTGTACATGGAAGAGTGTCCAATCCCGCTGCTTGGTTGTGACCTTTTAAGTAAGCTTAACGCACGAATTATGTTTTCACCCAAAATTCTGAGGCTTCACCTACAGGTACCTCCAGAACATGCTCTGTAGTTCCAGATGTTTTTTACTCAAGATGTTCCACCAAAAGTGAAGTTTTACCTTCAGAAATCATTGAACGAGTAAGTAAATGGGTATGGGCTGGTGGGACCCCCAGGACGTGCAAAAAATGCAGAGTCTATAAAGATAGAAGTGATTGCAGGGGGCCTCCCTGGTGGCACAGTGTGTTGAGTGCTGCGCTGTGAAGCTGTCTGCAGCCTCTGCAGCGCTGGTTCGATTCCTGGCCGGCCAGGGAGATTCCCACATGGCGGGGCAGGCCTCTCCTGCCTTGCCCACTGCTCCCCTCAGCAGTGTATTTCTGCCTGTTCTGTTCCCCATTCTGTCTCTGGTGAATCCTCTCACCATCCCTCGCTTGTGTCCTGTACCCCAGTTCTTGTATAAAAATAAATAAATCTTTAAAAAAATAAAAGAAGTGATAGAAGGAAACAAAATCCCAAGGAGGAAGCAATACCCCTTAAAGAAGGAGGCCTTGAGGGGAATTGAGCCAGTGTTAAAAAGATTCCTTCAATCTGGACTCATTAGGCCCTGCCGCTCACCATACAACACTCCAGTGTTGCCAGTGAGGAAACCCCATACAGGCCGTTTTGTCCAAGATTTTTGGGCGATTAATGACATTGTCCAGGATTTATATCCCGACTGTGCCTAATCCCTACACCTTATTAACTGCCATACCTGGTGACTTTGGATGGTTTTCTATATTAGATCTTAAAGATGACTTTTTCTGTATCCCAATAGATGTTCAGGATCAACTTTTTTTTTTTTTTTAAAGAGGTATGTATTTTTATTTATTTATTTGTTTGTTTGTTTTGTTTATACAAGCACTGGGTACAGTCAGAAGTGCGGGAGGGTGAGAGAATTCACCAGAGCCAGAGCGGGGAGCAGAGCAGGCAGAAGGACCGAAGTACACTGCTGAGGGGAGCAGCGGGCGGCAGGAGAGGTCTGCGCGCCATGTGGGACCCTCCTCCGGTGTCCGGGGAGCCGGGAATCGAACTGGTGCTGCAGAGGCCGCGGGCAGCTTCGCAACCCAGCGCTCAACTGCTGCACCACCAGGGAGGCCCAGGATCAACTGCTTTTTGCCTTTGAATGGCAAGACCCTAAGTCCAAGAGCACCCTCCGGTATTGCCGGCCTGTGCTTCCACAGGACCTCCCTGGTGGTGCAAGGAGTTAAGACGCGACCTATGAAGCTATCAGCAGCCACTGAAGCAGGAGTTCTAGCCCTAGCCAGGGAGCTACCCACATGGCACAGCAGACCTCTCCTGACTTGCCAGCTACTCCCCTCAGCAGTGTATTTCAGTCAGTCTGCCTGTTCTACTCCCCACTCTGTCTCCAGTGAATTCTCTCACCCTCCACGCCTCTGGCCCATACGCCAGTTCTTATATGTATAAATAAATCTTAAAAAAAAAAAAAAAGAGTTATAGGTATCCCAGACGGTGAGGAGAGAGACCAAGACACTGAGACACTATTCAAGGAAATTAAGCATGGAGTTTGGTAATTGTGTCACCATTGCTTTATTAGCTATAAAATAAATAACAACTTTAGTCATGCAAGATGTTAACAAAGTGGAAATGGTGTGGGGTAAACAAGAACTGTACTACCTTTGCAACTTTTCTGTAAATTTAACAGTATTCTTTAAATGTTATTTTTTTAATGTCCTCAATACTAAATAGATTGTAGAAGGAAAAAATGATCCACTTTCCTGTTTTCCAGAGACTGGAATCCAGGGACTTGTTTTGTTATCCAGGGACTGGAGGGGTCCTGGGGAGAAAAGCTGGAAACCTCACACACAGGGCAGGCTCCAGAGTCTTCTCTCCTCTGAGTCCTGCTTCTCTGACTCCTCACAGAGCATCTCACCCCAGGACACCGACCCCAGAGCCCCCAACTCTGCCCAATTCACACCCCGCCCCATCCTGGCGGCTCCACCAGTATCCGGAGCAGCGCGGCAGCGCCCCCGTGTGGCCACAGGGCTTAGCACAGGAGCCCAGAGCCGCCCTTTCTCCCGCTCAGCCAGGCCCTCCCCAGGCCCTGGGCTCGCAGCGGCAGGACAGGGATCTGCCACAAGGTGGCGCCCAAGTCTGTGTCAGTTTTAGTGTCCTCATTTTTAGTCTCCAGTGGACATGACAACTGGTTCCTAGATTCTGAGAAAATCCCCAAATATAAAGGTTGCCTCAGTCTCTTGGGATGTAAACTTAGATCCCAGGGTCCCTGTAATTTGTTTCTGCTTCTGCTTCCAAGGACGAAAGGCCTTCCTCCTGGGAATCACCTGACATTCTCCATCCTTGGAGGAGGGGAGGGCATAGGAGAGCCCCCAGGGCACTGACTAGGAAGATGGGGAGGCTCCTGGAAAAGAGAGAGAAGATGGAAATGGGGACTTTAGGGGACAGAGGTGGAAAGGGGTACAGTGGGGAGCCAGAGAGGACCGGGCAGGGACGGGGCAGCATCGGGGACACTGTGGGGGGAAGGTCTGTGTGGGCTGATCTCAATTACAATACCCAGTCAACCAGCAGATGAGAAGTGCCTGGAGAGCAGACTCACAACCCCTGAAAATATAGATGTGGAGCACATTTTCTAGTCACCTTCTTCCCCTTTTTCTTTTTTCCTTCCCCTTACAACTGCTACTGTATGATTATTCTGTTAATAAAAAGGCCAGGATCTTGCTCTTCAGCAGCATTCTGCATTATGTAGCCTGCTCCATGACTCCCATTTCTTTATCAGTGTGGTGTTGCCAGATGCAACACTTGGTAAAACACCCATATTTCCAATAGTCAGTCAACTAGAAGGGAAAAAAGAACCTTATTGGATATATGCAAACTAACATTTTGACATGAGAAAATAGAATACTTAGTAAAAGTTTTACTGCTGCAAACCAGCCGCAACAGCCTGGGTGTCAGGGGTTCCTGAAATATGGGACAGCGTCGGCGCGATTGTAGAAAATGAGTGAGGATGAGATGCAAACACTTAATCAGGGTGCGGCCCGGACCCTTGTCAGACAACATGAGTAGCATGGCTTCCAGCATTTTACATCCTTGGGAGAGAGAAAGAAAGGAAATATTTCAGTTAGCTTTTATATATATATATTTTTATTGAAAGATATATCAGGGCCTCCCTGGTGGTGCAGGGGTTAAGATACAATCAATGAAGCTATCTGCAGCCACTGCAGCACTAGTTTGATCCCCAGCTAGAGAGCTACCCACATGGTGCAGCAGACCTCTCCTGACTTGCCTGCTGCTCCCCTCAGCAGTGTACTTCGTCAATCTGCCTGTTCTGTTCCCCACTTTTCTCTGGTGAATTCTCTCGCCCCCCTATCTCTGGCCTGTACCCCAGTTCTTATATGGATAAATACATAAATCTTTTTAAAAAAAGATATATCGGGCCTCCCCTGGTGGCGCAGGTGGTTGAGCCCTGTGCTGTGAAGCTGTCTGCAGCCTCTGCAGCGCCGGTTCTATCCCGGCCGGCTGGCGATGGTCCCAAATGGTGCAGCAGAACTCTCTTGTCATGCCCGCTGCTCTCTTCAGCAGTGTATTTTGTCAGTCTGCCTGTTCTGTTCCCCGCTCTGTCTCTGGTGAATCCTCTCACCCTCCTGCGCATCTAGCCTGTACCCTGGTTCTTGTGTAAATGAATAGATAAATCTTTTAAAAAAAGATATATCATATATCAAAAGATATATTTATGGGCCCAGCTTTGCATAAGTTTTGTAGTTTTCTTTAGTTTCATGACAAAACTAAACTATTTCTTAGTGTGAAAGAAGTTTAAAAGAATTAATGTTCATAGAGAGAAAGGAAGAAATAACATTAGGAATAAAACACCCAAAGTTCACCAGCCCCTCGTGGGTAAAGACCCAAACACACAGCCTTGGCCCAAAGCAGGCCACTGTGGCCTGAAAGGTCCCCCAATGCTAAGGCACCTTCAGGTGGGGACCTGGGAAGTGGATGAAAGGAGCCAGTAAGTCTGGGCCAAAAGGAGCAAAATTAAAGTACAAGGGAAAGGTCTGTCTCCCCCCTGGGTCTCTTCCAGGAGTCTCCTTCCACGTCTCTAAGTTCCTGGTTCAAGTCCAAAGCCAAGAAGCAAGGCGGCTTCTCCACACGCCTCTCTCCTGTGTGTCTTCCGGGGCTCTCTGTGCTGACAAACCTTTATGTTCTGAGCAAATCATCCATCAGAATAGCCTGTCACAGCTGACACTCTTGGTGTCTGTCATGAGCTGCCCCAGAACTTGCCATCAACCTCCTGGGTATCCTGCCCCTGGTACATCAGAAGGCATCAGTGTCCGGCACTCTTTGGGGCATCAGCAGGGCACGATCTCAGTTTAAACAAGAGCTTTAGTTCAAAGAAAACAGATCATGAGTCATGTAGCATGTATGTGCAGCCTGCATGTGTGCAGATTCCTCTACTAGGTATGGGCCCTTCCTCCCTGGCCCCCTCTCAGAAAGACAGAGCTAAGGTAGGGGAGAGGACACTGTGGTTCTCACCCCTGTGCTCAATTGCAACCACTCAGGCTCAGGGAACAGCAATGAGATTTCTCTAACAAACAGGAGAGCAGGGAAATGAAGAGTTTCTAAGGCCTCCGTGGCCGGCTGTGTCACCCAAGATAGTGTCCGCTGTGTCCAATAGTCCCAAATTAAGGCTGCCTGTGTAAGGTGGTACAGTCCCATCAGGGAGGGCCTGGAGCTGGTGGAACAGCTGGAAGCACTGGGCCAGGACCCAACCCATAGTGGCAGCAGGAGGTGTTCCCAGGGGGTGCTCCCCTCTGAGCATCACCCCAGCAGGCACAGCCACAGTCTGAATGCTGGGCCTGAAGGGAAGGAGGCAACAGCACCGGGAGGTGGTACCGGACAGTCAGCAGCAATGACCATCTACATATAGACAATTTTGTTTCTTAGAAAACATAAACAACGCAGCCATGGCCCACAAAAGTAAATAGTACACATCACACTATAACAACAAAAGACAACAGAACACATGTTAGTCCAGGCGAGGTACCAACCTAGTGGCAAAAGACATTCATTGGCACCAGCAGATGATCCACCAAATCTGCTGCCGAAGGCACTGCAGCATGCAAGGTGGGAACTAGCTTATTTAACTCATGATAATCTACCGTCATGCGCCAAGAGCCATCGGCTTCTTCACTGGCCACACCGGTGAATTGTCGGGGCTGTGGGCAGTACGCACAATGCCCGCTTTCTCCAGTTCTGATATTGTGCCCAATTTCCTTGTAGCCTCCGGGCAACTGGTATTGGTTGGTATTAGTCACTTGCCTAGGGACTGGCAGTTGTGTGGGCAGATGCTTAGCGTGTCCTCTCACCACTGCCTTTACCACACGCAATCTAAGGTGAAACTCTCCGGCTCTGGTCTCTCGCCATAAGCCACTTAGTACATCCATCCCCAGGATGTACTCCGGGATGGGCGATACATATACTTTATACACTTTTGGGAGGTAATGGCCCAATCCCCAGAGATAGTCTCACTGATGTCACCTTGACACTCTGGCCTCCAGAGCCATCAATACAAGTAGACCTGTGAAATCTTTCTGGATTTCCATAGAGCAGAGTACATTCTGCTCCTGTGTCTGCCAGAGCTAAAACCCTTTGCATGTTAGTTGGGGACCAGTGGATGGCAAGCTCCACATGTGGCCTCTGGTCCCCGCCCGTCCCCTGTGGACGGGTTCCTTGGCCCTCACCCTATTTGAAAGCGATCAGGCCTCACCCGAGGATAGGGTTGGCAGCAAGTGTCTTCCAGGCGCAGGGCGTGTGCTTGAGGCCTGGAGCTTCCAGGCTCCCCCTGAGCAGCAGTCCTTCTCATGGGCGTGAACCTCTGGTCTTCTTGCAGCTGCTGCCATAATTCCAACATATATAGATTGGGCTGTGCGTGTATTTTAGTGCTATCTACACCTGCTCTCACTAAATCTGTCCACATTTGGTTACGGGTGACTTTAATAAGTTCTGTGGTGCCAAGAGGCTTCCTTTCCCTCCTTGGCATTCCTTTTGACTTTTCAACAACTACCCATATTCCCTCCTGAGTTTGAGAGCGCCAGTTCTCAACTTCGCCCAAGCTGGCTATCATTGTTGTGATGTAGTGTAGCTGACGACCCACATGGGGTGCTAGAACTGCCAGGAGGGATCCAAATGAGGAGAGGATGAGGGGGCATTCTTTAATACCAAGTCTCTCATCCCTGCTGTGAAACGCTCATCATCAGGACAACGGGAATTCACATTAAACATGGCCTACTGCGTCCCCAATTCCCGAAGGACCTGTACCAGCTCGGCGTACGTCTGCCATCCACTTACTGTGTCCGGCACGTCTCCTGCATCAGCCAGACTGTCCGTATGGCAGCTATTATCCATTCCTGGAGGGTGTGGTTGCCCTGGCCATACTGCTGGCTGTTCTGTAGCCTCTGTCGCAAGGATGGGTGTAAACCATGGAGGCCAGTCTCTCCATCACTTGTGCTGTGCAAATGATCCCATCCAGCCCCAGGCCCCACAAATGTAGCAGCCAGGCTGCCAAGGGTTCCCCTGGTTTCTGGTGGAAACTGTTTGTCCACCAGTTCCGCCTGGGTGTATGGTTGATAGGAAGTAAATTCTGTCATTTGTGGTGGTCCAGCAGCCTGACCCCCCCCCCCCCGGGGCCGTGGGTGGCTGCCGCTTTATTTCTGAGTCACCACTCGGCGGGCCCGGAGCATGGGACAAGCCTCCACCTCCTCTCCAGAGGAGTCCGGCATCTCCAGGGTCACAGGTTGGTTTGCCATCGCTGGTTGTGACTCAGGCAAAGGGCCTGCCTCCCTCTCCTCCTGTCCTGAGGAGGGGTCTGGCATCTGTGGAGTCACGGGTTGGTTTCCCACCACCGGCTGCGATTCGGGCAAAGGGCCAGCCTCCCTCTCCTTCCTTTCTGAGCTGGAGTCTGGCATCTCCAGAATGGTGGGTTGGTTTCTCCGAACTTCTTCCTCCAGAATCATCAAACAATGTAGTTTCCGCATCTCTTCCCGCATCTCATCCCATACTCGCTGGACTCTAGATTGCTCTTTCTGCCTGGACTCAAGCAGAGCTGTGAGAAACACCCATCCCACGGCTCCTGCCACCTCGCGGGCACTGCATCCACTCAGGGTTTCTTCTATTTCATACAGGGCCTGTTCCAACTGCCCCGGGGATCCATCTACCTCTGGCCATTCCTGGGGAGGTGCCCACAGAGCTAGGAGGTTGGCCACCGAGTACCATCTGCTCGTGGCCGGCCACCTGGCAATCCCTCCCCAGGTTCCAAGGGGTTTCGTCTGCGTAGAGCCGTCCTGCTTTGAACCGTCCTGCCCTCTACGCCAGTTGTAATGCAACCAACCCATCCCGGGTAGGTTTATGAACGGATCTAGCAGCCACATGCTCTTCATCGCTGTTTGTAGTCCCCGTCATCCTCTGTACGGGGTGGAACTGGGTGATCTCCCGCAGCTTGTCAAAATTAACTGCCTTGGAGACCGGCTGCTGCTTGGAGCCCAGCTAAGAGGCAGGGGATGAAGCGTCTCAGCGAGCCCTGCCCCCGCGACCCGAGTCAGTGTCAGTCTGGGATTCCCAGCCAGGCTCCTGGCAGGGACCTGCTTCAGGGCCTGGGGCATGGTTGTGTCAGTGAAGTGACCTGATCTGCGTGGCCTCGAGCAGACTGAAAAACACGTTCTCTTTGATTAGAGGTCAGGGTGGAAGAGAGGATAACGTGTAGTCATGACACCGAAGGTTATAGGTGTAACCTTAGGCGTAACCTTGGTTAAGATAACGAAATTCTTTGGGGTAGGTAGTGGGGTCCTTAGTGAAACAGCCGAGACGCTTTTCAATCTGGGAGAGATCAGACAGAGGGAAAGGATCGTGGACTCCACCTACACTTTCGGTCCCCACAGCCTCCCTAAGGGGACAAAGAGGACGATTGTGAGAACAGGTGTGGTGGCTGGGAGGTGGAAGGGGGGGCAGGCCTGGGGAGCTGTAGGAGGTGAAGACTGAACATCTAGAGGATCAGAGAACGTAGAAGAGGGGTCCGGAGAGGGTGAAGAGTGAGAAGAGTCTCGAGACTTGGGAAGCAGAACTGGTTTGCAGGAGGGAGAGACGGGAGCGCACGAGAAAGCAAGCCTGGACATGAGGGATCTGACCATGTTCCATTGCGGTGACAGAAACTGTTTAGGTCTGTAAGGACCGTGAAATGGAAAGCGCCCTGTTCTGGCCAGTGAAAGCCATGCTCCAATGGGCACTGAGGCCGGGCAGTGTTGCAGAAGATGAGACGCTGAGGTGCAGATCTGGCCTGAGTCCCAGAGGATCGAGGTTTGAGAGAAGGCGTCCCAGAGAGGTGGCCGGACTCTGCTTGGAATTTGTGGACTCCTGGTTAAGTCGGCTCCTCTCCCCAACGAATGGGGGTACAGACTCAGGACCAGAGCATCCCACGACCTGATCTGACCTTTGGGGGCCCAGACCCCGAATCGCAGCAACACACGACCTGGTCCTGGCCTTTGGAATGGGGGCGGGCGAGCGAAGGAGACGTCCCCAGCGCTCGGTTGTTCCCTGGACTGAGACACCTGGACAGGATGGGTGTCCCCAAATCAAAACCAGGAGCAATGGGGGTCGGCTGGCATAGGCCTGCGGTTTATGGAACAATCAACCAGGATGGGGGTGAGGAGAGGAGCCGGGTAACCAGGGGTGAGGGCCTCCCAGGAAGGAAGGTCAGGCAGGTGACTCACCCCAAGGATCAAGGCCGGTGGTGGATGTGAGGCGTCTGCAATAGAGAGGAGAGTCCCAGGGACGGGGAGGCGGCCCCGGTGCCAGGGAACACAGCCTTCTGGGTTTCAGGCACCAAGATGAAAGGTTTGGCGTGGCAAAGAAAAGGGGAGCCAGGCTAAACTTTCTCAGAGTCAGAGGAAGGGAAAACTCATTGTGCCTCCAGGCGAGCTTTGCTGACCCAAGGTGGGGTGTCCCTGAAGTCATGCCCATTGTGGGGCAGATGTCATTTCATAGGGTGAGGAGAGGTTAGGCAGGAAAACTGGGTTGGTAGCGGGGGAAACAGGCTTAAGGGGAACAAAGTTGTTTTTTTGTGGAGACAAGTTGTTTTCTCCTGCGTATGGCTTCAGTTTCGGTTTGATGGAATCAGGGGTACTGGTGTCAGGGCCATCTTGTTGTTTGTATGTGGGCTTCCCCATTCCTGGCCCCTGCATCGACCTTTCATACCAGCCTTTTGTTGATAGGAAAAGGGGCGACGGTTCTTTCTTTGGCTACTTCCTGCTGGATGGGGGCGAAGACCAGGGTGGGGGCTCAGGCCTGGTTATGAGACTGTCTTTGCAGGGACGCGAGGATATGGGTGGAGGAGTTGGTGAAAGGTGCTACGGGGCTGGTCTTGGATCCGGTATTGGATGAAATGCAGTAAGCATGGGGCAAAAAGAAAAAATAAGGTTAGGATTAGAGGCCCTGTGAGTGCTAATACCTTGCCTGAGGCTGTGCTGATAGGAATCTCCAGGCATAGACAGAAGAACTGGAAGTGGCTTGAAGTCATGGGATTAGAAACAGAGGAGGGAGAGTCAGAGGGCCTCTGCTTTGTAGGCTGAGTGGAAACTGGACCAGGGGCGCAGAGATGCGTGCCCGACTTGGGCCCAGCACTCGCATACATACTGCTTGTCCACAGGGACCGGTTTGACCCTGCAAAGGTGATGCCAGGACGTGCTGCCCAAGACCTTGACAGCCGTTGGTGTAGTCAGGATGATCGTGTGTGGACCCATCCACTTTGGCGGAAGTGGTTTTGGAGAGATGGCTTTCAGAAGAACCTGGTCTCCAGGGCACAGCAGGTTGACAGGTGCATCAGGGGACGGAGGCACAGGTTGTGGCAGACAACAGTCTATGTATTCTTGGAGCAGCTGTCTGAGCAGAGAAGTATGAAAAATATCCAGCCAACAGCGTAGGTTGGACGGGGAGCTCATGGTTAGTAAGAGGAGGTCTGCCACACATCCGTTCAAGGGGGTCAGGAACAAGGGGCCACAAGGGGTGGCTAAGAGGTGCATTAAGGCCAGTGGGAGCAGCTCCACGCAGGATTTGAGCAGCTCAGTGGAGAGTTTGGCTAGGTGGTCTCTGGTCAGACCATTTACCCGTTCTACCTTACCAGAGGATTGCGGTCGGGAGGGAATGTGTAGTTCCCAGGTGATGCCCAGGGAGGAGACCTGTGGAGTAATCTTTGAGATAAAGGCAGGTCCATTGTCCGACTGGTAATGGTGTCCACCATAGTAAGAAGAGGGTGTTATCTGCATTAGGGAGTGGAACACCCGTGAGACCTAGCAGGATGGAGAGTCGAGGATAGGGAGAGGGAGATGAGAGGGTCTTTGACAAAGAGAGTAGAAATCTAACAGACAAGAGGGTGATGGAGGGGAGAGAGTCTGGTGAATGAGTAGGTCCTGGAGCCAATGTGGAGAACTAACATCTGCAGGTTGGCCCAGTGTGGGTTTTAAGGCCTGTCTAGCGAGAGGAGCAGCTGCCACAAGTGCGCGCAGGCAGGGCTGCCATCCTCTTACAGTGGGATCCATTTGTTTAGAGAAATAAGCAACTGGTCGCTGGACAGCCCAGGTTGGCCCAGAACACCTAGAGCAATGCCCTGTTGCTCATCTGTCAATTACAGGAATGGCTTTCCCGGGTCTGGGAGAGCGAAGGCTCATGTCAGAGCGCGTTGCCTGGATAAAGCAGAGAAAACAGGGTGTAGAAATAAAGAAAAGCATAATCATGATCACCAGGCCTACTATGGGAAGGATCCATGATGTCCTGGCCCCACATTTGGCTGACGAGGTAGCGATCAGAGGGGGCTTTGCTGGTCAGATGAGCAAGCCCATGAATGTGTTGGAGGAAGGGGAGGCACCTGAGTACACAAAATTTCTCACCAAAATCTCTCTCTCAGACCTTCAACACTTTCTTTTGCTTGCTTTCTTTCTAATGCCATTTCATTTTACCCATCCTGCTTTACATTATCTTAAGGCCCTTCAGAATATCCCTCTTCCATACATTTCTTTTTTCAAACACACCTACCTCACCTCACTTGCATTTACCAGACTTAGCAAAACCTTAGTTTTAGAAGCGAATTGAACACCATCTAAACAATGATGAAAAACACAAATTTAAGGTAGACAGCCCCTGTAGCTTTTCATTCCTGGACCCAGTGATTTACTTGGCAGAGACTGGTGTCCAAAGCCTGCATCTGTTGGGCGATATTAACATTTCCAATTTGGCTAAGGTCACCCTGCGGGGTTGGGTGGCTGTCTGGAGAGGAGGAGGAGGGTTGGGTGGCCGTCTGGAGAGGATTTTTAAAAGGGGAAATTCCAGCTGGGCTGACACTGTGTAAGAATCCCAAGCTGCAAAAGTGAGGTGACAATGCTCACTGCGGGACTGAGATTGATCATAGCCTAGGGCTTCCTGGTGTAGGAAGATGTGCAGATTTTCCAGCTGAGCAGGTCGTGTGGAGGAGGGCTGGTCTGTGAATAAACTCTGTCCACCTTGAAAAGTCCCTTTTGGATTCTAAAATACTGGTCCACGAGTCTTTCTTAAGGGGAGCTAAAGACCTTCTCTATCTGCTCCTTGCAATCTGCACGTTTTACCACCTGGGCCCAAGCCTTTGCAAGAGCTCCTGCATCCTCTATGCCATCCTTGTGCCCAGGATAGAGCAGCAGGTCTCTCCCAGCAAGGGGGCAGTATGGTTCTCAGGGAACTGAGCCTATGATGGGGGAGAGAGGTCCAGGGTTTCCTTCCTCTGGCCCTGGGACCTCTGACCCTGGGGCCACCCACACAACCTCATATCCCTCCTGGTGCCCTGTACCTGCTCAGCTCTCCCCAGCCCCTCCACACCCCACCACTCACCCACTCTGCTCCCCTCCAGGTGTTTCACCAGGTCCGTGGCCCTCCTGGCCCTTCACCTGCTCTGCTCCAGGGACATCTGTGCTCCAGGGACATCGGTTTTGCCCAGATTTCTGTGCTGCAGTCCCGTGGGTCTCATGCTCCTCCTGGCTCCTGTGACTGGACCCAGTCCCTGAGACTCTCCAGAGCCTCAACCTTCCCTGGTGTACTCCTGTTCCCCATGGCCACTGAGTGGTTGTGCTTTGGGGGTGGGGAGGCTTTTGTCTGGTGTGGTGCTATTTTTAGTCTTTGTTGCTCTGCAATTCGAATGCTGCACAGCAGCAACAAAATTCTAGGATAATATCTAATACCCTATCTCTGGCCCTGATGATTGCTGAAGGGGCCACTGCACTGGAAGGCCAGCCACGTCTTGGGGGAGGTCTTAGTGTGGTGCTGGAGGGCTGGGGAGCTGGACAGATCGTGCTGGCCCTGCTTTCCTGGTCCCTCTCCAGCTGGGGGCCTGTCTCAGTGGTGCTGCTGTGCTCCCCAGCATCCTCCAGCTGGAGGACTGACACCGAGGTGCTGCTGTGCTCCCTGGTGTCCTCCTGCTGGGGTCTGGCCACAGAGATACTGGTGTCCCCCCAGGCGTCCTCCAGCACTGGGCCTAGCACAGAGGGTCTGCCCTTCGGGGCGTCCTCTAACAGGGAGCCTGGCCCTGCCGCAGTGGTGTGCTTCTGGGCGTCCTCCAGCTCAGAGACTCCTGCGGAGATGACCCTTTTGCCCGGGGTGTCTTCCTTTCCCCTCTTTTGGACTTCCTGCTTTCGCAGGATACCCGGCCTTGGGCTATTCCCCGAAACCACAGGCTGCGGGAGGCTGTCCTTGGAATCGGGGTCATCGGGCTCCCAGAAGGTAACGTGCTTTGGCACCTGGAAGGTGACACGCTTGGGCCGCTCCTGCCCCTCCTCCTCATAGTCCTCCTCCCCCGCCTGCTTCCTGGAGCGGAGGATCAGGTAGGTGGCCATGACATCGTCGTACTTGTTAGCGTCAATGGCCTCCCGAATTTCCTGCCTCTGGTATCCCAGGAGCTCCATAGCTTTGATTATGGCGGGGTCCTGGGGGCTGAGCCACGGCTCGCTGAAGGGCAGGAGTCCCTCGCTCGTTTCTGCTACCCAGGCATGCTGCTGGATTCTCTCCAGGGTGCTGCGCCTCCAGGGGTCCTTTTCCAGCATTTTGGCCAGTAGGTCCTGGCACTGCTCCGTGAGGTAGTTGGGCAGCTGGACCCACCTGCCCAGGACGTGCACCCTGATCGCCCAGAGGTTTGGGCCCCTGAAGGGCAGTGTGCCGGTCACCATTTTATAGAGCATGACGCCCAGGCTCCACATGTCCACCTTGGGGCCATTGTAGCGCTGGCCAAGGTAGACCTCAGGGGCCCTGTATTCTGGGCGACAGCAGCACGTGCTCAGCGCCCGGTTGAAGGCCTGGACGCTGAGCCCAAAGTCCACCAGCTTGACTCTTCCCTCTCCGGTCAGCAGAATGTTCTCAGGCCTCACATCCAGGTGCGCGATGCCTTTGGCATGGCAGTAGCTGAGGGCCGTGAGGATCTGCTGAAAGAGCGGGCGGGCCTTGCTCTCGCCCAGGCGCCCACGACTGTCCAGGAAGGCCTGCAGGTCCTCCCCCTGCACGTACTCCATGACGAGCTGCAGCTCCGGCCCGGTGTCCACGACCTGGAAGAGCTCCACGATGTTCGGGTGGTGAAGGGCCTTCATGCACCCCATCTCGCGGGCCAGGAGGCGGAGTTTGGGCATCTGGGACTTGCGGACGCCCCTGATGAGCACCTTTGTGCCCGTGAGCGTGTGCAGCGCCAGTGTCACCTTGGCGTGGGAGCCCCGCCCCAGCTCCCGCAGCGCCAGGTAGCTTTGCCCTTGACGTCCCTGGGACATGGCGCCTGTGCGCTTGACTACGCTGACCACCCTCACCAGCCCTGACTGTGCTCCCAGCCCTTGCGCTACCTCCGCTGACAGCTGACTCTCCTACGATATGAACAAATGGACTATTAATCTAGTATTAATAGTACTCAGAAAGTATTCACTCACCTCACTAAATACTAACAATGTAACTTAACTCTACCAACAATACTAACCTCACTCAGCTTACTAGCAATACTAACTACACTACAAATGAATGAAACCACACAAACAAAAAAGGACTAATGACATGTAAATATAAAAATATGATTAAAATCAAACTAATTTAAAACTAACCATTAAATTTAAGAATAAAACAGAACAACAAAGCCCAATAGAACAAACAACGGAACAAACAACAATTAGAAACTAAAACCTGAAACAAACAAACAAACAAAAAAACAAACCAAAATAAAAACCCAGAGAAACGACAAAGGGGAAGAAAGAACAAACAATGAAACAAGAACAGAAGGGAAAATGGGGGCGACCACTCGAAAAATAAAAATCAAAAAAACTAAAAACTGAAGTAAGAAAGTACAGAATAAAGATAAAAATAAAAGCCAATAACAAAACAAAAAAGGAAAATAAAAAACAAAGAAATAGAAGGAAAAAAGGTAGAAAAAACTATAAGCAAATACAAAAAAAAAAAAAAAACAAGGAAAATAAGGAAAAAAACAAAGGAAGAAAAATAAAATAACTAAAATAAATAACCTAAACAAATAATTAAATAAATAAACCAATAAATAAACCCAAAGAAAACCAAATACCCCAAAACAGGTTCTCACGGTCTCTCTCGTCGTCCGGAGTGCACAGGTCACTGTCCAAAGCTTCCCGGCTCCTGAGGACACAGGCGCAGTCCGGGCGGGCCTGACGCAGGCGGTGCCGGTGCCATCACAAGGGCTCTTTGTGGCGTCAGAGCCACAGGCCACAGCCATTGGCAGAGGGAACCGCCAGCGGTTTCTCAGCCTTAACGAAAAAGCTGCCGCTTAACGACAACCCTTGGAATGCCCGAGAGGCCCTTTCATCGGTCCTGAGCAATCCCGTCCTGGGATTTGGCTTTTCCAGGCGTCCCCATCCTGGCCCTGCCTTGTGCAGATGCTTTACTGTCGCGCTCACACTGTGGGGAGAACAGCAAACAGGGGGCGCAGGCGGTTGGGCGCGCGCTGGGGAGCTGTCCACAGCCTCTGCCGCGCCCCCTGCTCCCCTCAGCAGTGGATTTCAGTCAGTCAGCCTGTTCTGTTCCCGGCTGTCTCTGGGGAATCCTCTCACCCTCCCGTGCATCTCGCCTGCACCCTGGTGCTTGCATACAGAAAATACATCTTTAAGAAAATTAAAAAAAAAAAAAAAAAGGAGGCACAGTTACTAGTGTTGCAATGAACTATTAAGGTTTAAATTCTAAAATTTTCAAGAGGTAATTTCAGGATTCTTTCTCAGCCTGTCTTTCTTTTTGGGGGCTATAATTGTGTCATGGAGTCTAGTTTAGTAGAAAAATAACATTAAATAATAATACTATATACCCAATAGTTCCTTTGAGAAGGAATAGTCTAACAAATCCAATAGGTCATAACAATACCAATGTGCTTAAAAACTAAACAAAAATGTTAGGAAATTCAGAATACTTTTTTTTTTTAGGTTGCTTTTAACACTTTAGCCAAAATAAAGTGATTTAATAGTGATAAATATTAGGAAGTATAAGTATCATGGTTTTAATTCTTTATATATTACATATATCAATATGTGCACTTACAAATATATTAATATCTGATGAAGGAGATTTAGAGAGGTTAATTACTTTTCCAAGGTTATCTATATATGATAGTCACTCAAAAGAAACAATGACTAATTATTGAGAAACTACACTGTACTTTTGTAGAATTGATAGTGTTCTAGTGATCAAGATATAGAGAGATTGTTGTGATAAAACTGACTTTTCAGTGGCAGGGAATAAAAGCAATATAAATAAGTTTTAAAATATCCAACAGAGAAATAACAAATGGTGATAGGATCTGTACAAAGGATCGAAACAAACCAATTGAATTTTCAATGCCATTTAGGATAACATCAAAATACGAAACCCATCAGGATATTTTTAATAAAATGTATGTATCTGTAAAGCTAGGAAAACATTATTCTTTAATGGAAATTATAAGACTTCAATAAATGACAATATGAACTCTATTGACAGACCAGGATGCATACAGCAAAGTTTGGGAGAAAGCACAATTGCAGAGGGGAGCACAGAGAGGCAGAAAGGACTGAATCACCCTGCAGTAAGAAAAAGCAGGTCAGTGTTTCATGTGGACAAAGGAGAAGGAATTGTGAGACAAGGTCAAAGATATTCACAGAAACTAGTCACTCAGAACTTCCTAATTCAGGGGGATGGCCTGAACTTCATGCTAATTGTGAAAATGGAGAGAGGTGTTGGCGAGTGGAGTGAATTGAATAATTTGTGTTTGAGGAAAATCTCTTTGCGTTGGGGAAACTAGATTGTAGGAGAACAAGAATGCAACAGGGAAAACAACCGAGAAACTTGCAGTAGACAAAGAGAGAGGAGTGGGTCAGAGTGGTAAGTTGCTTAGGATGTTAGCTGATAGGGCTGATGTGGACGGGTATAGAAAGTGAGGGAAAGACAGAAATTAAAGACCCTGTCAAACTTTCTATCTTGAGCAGCTTAGCAGATGTAATTGCTACTTGCTTTTTAAAAAAAAAAAAAAAAAATTATTTATTTATTTATACAAGCCCTGGGTACAGTCAGAAGTGCGGGAGGGTGAGAGAATTCACCCGAGCGGAGAACAGAATAGTCATGTTATAGGACAGGGAGAGGGGTAGCCCAAGCCCCGCAAACCTGCCCATTCTAAATGGGTTCTGCCATCCGCCACATCAACACAAAACATATGAGACTTTAATGGGAAGGAACTTTAATAAAACTAGGAAACAATACAGGTAAGGCAAAGAGTCTAGTTTCTAAGTGAAGCTCCCAAAGTTACCCGTCCCCTCGTGGGTAAAAGTCCATCCAAATGGGACTGGCCCAGAGCAAGGCCCCAAAGCCTGCCACAAGTCTAAAGCATCTTCCAGTGGGGACCCACAGAAAAGGGTCACAAACAACCAGACAAGCCCGGAAGGAAAAGAGCAAAATCAACATCCAGATAAAAGCTGCCATTGTCACCTCCCCACGGGTCTCACCCACATCTGTGTCACCCAGTCCACGACCAAAAGACAAGTGCAGTTTCTTCACGTGTCTCTAGGCTCCATGCGCCTCCTCCAGGTCTCCTGGCTCCATCCTGCTTCCTTCCTCCGTCTCTTCTTCAGCTTCTCCTCTCCCTGCTCAGCTCCACCCTTCCTTGGGTGGGGCAGGGAACCTGGAACCTCCCCCTTTCCTGGGGACCACCCTGTTACAGTCACAGTGATGAAATACACTGGTGAGGGGAGCAACAGACAGGACAGGAGAGGTCTTCTGCACCATGTGGGAACCTCGCCAGTGGCCGGGGATCGAACCAGCACTGCAGATGCTGCAGGCAGCTTTGCAGCCCAGCGCTCAACTGCTGTGCCACCAGGGGAGGCCCGATATTTCTATTCTTAATTTTGTTGGGGATTGCCACACTATTTTCCACGATTGCAACAATTGAAATTCCTAACAACAATATACAAAGATTTTTTTCTCTCCACACTTTACCATCACTTGTTTCTTGTCTATTTTGATAATAACCCTCTTAACAGATAGGAGATGATCGCTCATTTTGCTTCTGATTTGCTTTCATGGGCCTGCTGCCATCTCTGTCTCCTGTGGACAAGTCGCTCTTCAACATCTCTGTCCACTTTTCAATGGAGGTGTTTGTTCTTTTGGTGACAAGTTTAATGAGTTCTTTATAAAATGTCTATATTAAGCCCTTGTCTGACATATGTAAGTATTTTCTCCAAGTCATTAGCTTGTCTTTTTTTAATAGTGGTTTCTTTCACTCTATAGAAAGTTTTTAGTTTAATATTGTCCCATTTGGGGCCTCCCCGGTGGCGCAGCGGTTGAGCACTGGATTGCAAATCTACCTCCAGCCTCTGCAGCGCTGGTTCGATCCCCGGCCACCGGGCGAGGGTCCCACATGGTGCGCAGACCTCTCCTGCCGCCCGCTGCTCCCCTCAGCAGTGTACTTCGGTCCTTCTGCCTGCTCTGCTCCCCGCTCTGGCTCTGGTGAATTCTCTCACCCTCCCGCGCTTCTGACTGTACCCAGTGCTTGTATAAATAAATAAATAAATCTTTAAAAAAAAAAAACTATTAAAAAAATTAAAAAATATATTGTCCCATTTGTTTATATTTGCTTTCGTTTCCTTTGCCAATGTAATCCGGATGACAAAAGTCATCTCTAAGGCTGATTAAGGAACTCAGTCATTTTTGTTTTTCTGTGTGTTTTGTGATTTCAGAACTTATATCCATGTCTTTACTCCACTGTTGGTGGAAATGAAGACTGTTTCCCTTCCTAGAAAAATAGTATAGATATCTCTGAAAATACAAAAAATAGCTCTACCTGATGATCCAGCAATCCCATTCTTAGATATCTCTCTGAAGTATACAAAAACACTGATATGAAGGGATATGCGCACTCCTATGTTCATGGTAATAGATTTTTAATACTAAAGTTATGGAAGCAACCTAAGGGTCCAACAACAGATGAGTTGCTTATGAAGATATGGCGCACAGCACACCAATACTACTCAGCTACTAAAAAAAATCCAACCGATTAAATCTTGCTATTTGCAATAATATCGGTAGGACTGGAAGAGACTATGACTCACAGAATTAGTTAGAAGAAATGTAATACCAGAGAGAGTAAATGGTTTGCTCACAGACAAAACTATAGCCTACTTTGAAAATAAAAAAAACTCTCTTACTTAGAGACCAATTTTCCATTAACTACTTAAAAATTTATGGGCACAGAATGACCTACATCTATTTCAAACATAGTGTTTTTCATTAGACTGTTATTTCATTGCAATCTGGTTCAGTATGCAAACTTATAACATAAAAAGGTAATGAAGAGCTATTTATTAAAAGAGATGGATAAAAGGGATCTGAAAAGCATTATCCTTCAGGGCTACCATGTGAAACCCTGTCATTTGTTATTTTCCATTTTGCTATAATAAGAACGAAAGGTTAAATATTTTCATACTAGTTTTAACTTTGACATTTACCAAAAAGACTCTTTTCAATTTCAGAGTCACTTAAAAAACAGAAAAACTGTTCATATCAACCATGTAGTATCTATTCCTTACACATGCATACCAATTAATTTAAATCTGAAACTTGCCTGTGACATGATTCATTGATCAGTAAAGACACATTCATTTTATATTAAATTCTATATGGCCAACACCGCAGTGAGAAATTATTGGGAAAGTGGCCTCACTGGTGGCTTAGGGAGTAAGTCTCAGCTCTGTCTCTGCTATGGCCTGAGTTCAAGTCCCCACGAGGGAGCTAAGCCACACAGGGTGAAGCAGCCTTCTCCTGTCATGCCTGCTGTTCCCTTTAGCAGTGTATTTCAAGATATCTGACTGTTCTGCTCCCCACTCTCTCTGATGAATCCTCTCAACCACTGCACCTCTGGTCTACACCCCAGTTCTTCTATGCTTAAAAAAATACTTTGGAAAAAGGTGGCAGTCTTTGTTTGGAAAGTCTGCAAAGCAGATCAAGGAGAAAAGGCTTTAAATGAGAAACTATTTGAGAATAGTACAGAGCAATATGATGAAGGGATTAACATTGTAACTCAAACTAAAGCATAAACTAACTGAAGTATAAACATTTTGAGAATAAATCAATCAGCTAATTCTGTTACAGTACATTCATTTATCAACTCAATCAACTTGCTCTGGTGAAGCTTTTCTTAGAGGTGACCCAAGAACCCCCATCTGTGACCCCAACACCTCTCCCAAACATCACTCCTCACCAGTGTCAATGTTATAAAAACAAGGAAAGTCTGAAACTGTCATCCAGGCAAACTGGATGGGATTATTGGGCATAAATTGGGCATTAGCAAAAACGAATTAAAGTATGGCGTTTAGTAACGATGTCAACATTGCTG
>NW_028167855.1:0-48532 GCF_964194135.1 Talpa europaea
AAAGTAGATTAAGCTGAGGAAGAAGGAGAAGAAGCAGAAGAAGAAGTAATTAAAAAAGCAAAATATGCAGAAGAAACAGAACACGATGAAGAAAATGAAGGAGATGTAAACTACAACAAGAACAAGCAACTAGAAGAACAAGAAGAAGAAACATAAGAACAAGAGGAAAATGTACATAACAGAAGAATAAGCCGAAAAAGCAGTAATAACAGAAGAATAACCTGAAGAAGAAGAAGCAGAAGAATCAGAAGAAGATGTAATTGAAAAAGCAAAAATATCAGAATATACAGAAGAGGCTGAAGAAGAAGGAGATGTAGAACTACAAGAAGAGAAAGAACTAGAAAAAAGGAAGAACAAGAAGAAGAAACAGAAGAATAAGACGAAAAAGCAGAAAAAAGTGAAGAATAAGGTGAAGAAGATGGAGAAGTAGCAGAAGAGGTAATTGAAAAAGCAGAAAATGCAGAAGAAACAGAAGATGAAGAAGAAGAAGGAGATGTGGAACTACAAGAATATGAGGAACTATAAACAACAAGAACAAGAAGAGGAACAGAAGAATAATAGGAAATAGCAGAAATAACTAAAGAATAAGCCGAAAAATCAGAAAGAACAGAAGAATAAGCCCGAAAAAGCGAATTAATAGAAGAATAAGCCGAAAAACAAGAAATAACAGTAGATTAACAGAGGAAAAAGCAGAAGAAGCAGAAGAAGCAATTGAAAAAAGCAAAATATGCAGAAGAAACAGAGGACGATGAAGAAAAAGAAGAAGGAGGTGTAGAACTCCAAGAACAAGAAGAACCAGAAAAACACAAGAATAAACAGAAGACTAAGATGAAAAAGCAGAAATAACAAAGAATAAGCCGTACAAGCAGAAATAACGGAAAAATAAGCTGAAAAACCATAAATAAGAGAAGAATAAGCCGAAAAAGAAGAAATAACAGAGCAATAAGCAGCAAAAGCAGAAATAACAGAAGAAGAAGCTGAAGAAGGAGCAGAAGAACCAGAATAAGAAGATGTAATTGAAAGAGCAAAAAATGCAGAAGAAACAGAAGAAGATGAAGAAAAAGAAGAAGGAGATGTAGAACTACAAGAGGAACTAGAAGAACAACAAGAACAAGAAGAGGAAACAGACGAATAAGAGGAAAAACAGAAATAACCAAAGAATAAGCCGTATAAGCTGAAATAACAGAAGAATAAGCCGAAAAAGCGAAATAGTAGAAGTTAAGCCGAAAACCCAGAAATAAAAGTAGATTAAGCTGAGGAAGAAGGAGAAGAAGCAGAAGAAGAAGTAATTAAAAAAGGAAAATATGCAGAAGAAACAGAAAAGGATGAAGAAAATGAAGGAGATGTAAACTACAACAAGAACAAGCAACTAGAAGAACAAGAAGAAGAAACATAAGAACAAGAGGAAAAAGTACATAACAGAAGAATAAGCCGAAAAAGCAGAAATAACAGAAGAATAACCTGAAGAAGAAGAAGCTGAAGAATCAGAAGATGTAATTGAAAAAGCAAAAATATCAGAATATACAGATGAGGCTGAAGAAGAAGGACATGTAGCACTACAAGAAGAGAAAGAACTAGAAAAAAGGAAGAACAAGAAGAAGAAACAGAAGAATAAGACGAAAAAGCAGATAAAAGGGAAGAATAAGCTGAAACAGATGGAGAAGTAGCAGAAGAGGTAATTGAAAAAGCAGAAAATGCAGAAGAAACAGAAGATGAAGAAGAAGAAGGAGATGTGGAACTACAAGAAAATGAGGAACTATAAACAACAAGAACAAGAAGAGGAAACGAAGAATAATAGGAAATAGCAGAAATCACTAAAGAATAAGCCGAAAAATCAGAAAGAACAGAAGAATAAGCCGAAAAAGCGAATTAATGGAAGAATAAGCTGAAAAACAAGAAATAACAGTAGATTAAGCAGAGGAAAAAGCAGAAGAAGCAGAAGAAGCAATTGAAAAAGCAAAATATGCAGAAGAAACAGAGGACGATGAAGAAAAAGAAGAAGGAGGTGTAGAACTCCAAGAACAAGAAGAACCAGAAAAACACAAGAATAAACAGAAGACTAAGATGAAAAAGCAGAAATAACAAAAGAATAAACCGTAAAAGCAGAAATAACGGAAAAATAAGCTGAAAAACCATAAATAAGAGAAGAATAAGCCGAAAAAGAAGAAATAACAGAGCAATAAGCAGCAAAAGCAGAAATAACAGAAGAAGAAGCTGAAGAAGGAGCAGAAGAACCAGAAGAAGAAGATGTAATTGAAAGAGCAAAAATTGCAGAAGAAAGAGAAGAAGATGAAGAAAAAGAAGAAGGAGATGTACAACTACAAGAGGAACTAGAAGAACAACAAGAACAAGAAGAGGAAACAGACGAATAAGAGGAAAAACAGAAATAACCAAAGAATAAGCCGTATAAGCTGAAATAACAGAAGAATAAGCCGAAAAAGCGAAATAGTAGAAGTTAAGCCGAAAACCCAGAAATAAAAGTAGATTAAGCTGAGGAAGAAGGAGAAGAAGCAGAAGAAGAAGTAATTAAAAAAGCAAAATATGCAGAAGGAACAGAACACGATGAAGAAAATGAAGGTGATGTAAACTACAACAAGAAGAAGCAACTAGAAGAATAAGAAGAAGAAACATAAGAACAAGAGGAAAATGTACATAACAGAAGAATAAGCCGAAAAAGCAGTAATAACAGAAGAATAACCTGAAGAAGAAGAAGCAGAAGAATCAGAAGAAGATGTAATTGAAAAAGCAAAAATATCAGAATATACAGAAGAGGCTGAAGAAGAAGGACATGTAGAACTACAAGAAGAGAAAGAACTAGAAAAAAGGAAGAACAAGAAGAAGAAACAGAAGAATAAGACGAAAAAGCAGAAAAAAGTGAAGAATAAGCTGAAGAAGATTGAGAAGTAGCAGAAGAGGTAATTGAAAAAGCAGAAAATGCAGAAGAAACAGAAGATGAAGAAGAAGAAGGAGATGTGGAACTACAAGAATATGAGGAACTATAAACAACAAGACAAGAAGAGGAAACAGAAGAATAATAGGAAATAGCAGAAATAACTAAAGAATAAGCCGAAAAATCAGAAAGAACGGAAGAATAAGCCGAAAAAGCGAATTAATAGAAGAATAAGCCGAAAAACAAGAAATAACAGTAGATTAAGCAGAGGAAAAAGCAGAAGAAGCAGAAGAAGCAATTGAAAAAGCAAAATATGCAGAAGAAACAGAGGACGATGAAGAAAAAGAAGAAGGAGGTGTAGAACTCCAAGAACAAGAAGAACCAGAAAAACACAAGAATAAACAGAAGACTAAGATGAAAAAGCAGAAATAACAAAAGAATAAGCCGTAAAAGCAGAAATAACGGAAAAATAAGCTGAAAAACCATAAATAAGAGAAGAATAAGCCGAAAAAGCAGAAATAACAGAGCTAAAAGCAGCAAAATCAGAAATAACAGAAGAATAAGCTGAAGAAGAAGCAGAAGAACAAGAAGAAGAAGATGTAATTGAAAGAGTAAAAATAGCAGAAGAAACAGAAGAAGATGAAGAAAAAGAAGAAGGAGATGTAGAACTACAAGAGGAACTAGAAGAACAACAAGAACAAGAAGAGGAAACAGAAGTATAAGAGGAAAAACAGAAATAACCAAAGAATAAGCCGTAAACGCTGAAATAACAGACGAAGAACCCGAAAAAGCGAAATAGTAGAAGTTAAGCCGAAAACCCAGAAATAAAAGTAGATAAAGCTGAGGAGGTAGGAGAAGAAGCAGAAGAGGAAGTAATTAAAAAAGCAAAATATGCAGAAGAAACAGAAAGAAGATGAAGAAAATGAAGGAGATGCAGAAGTACAACAAGAACAAGCACTAGAAGAACAAGAAGAACAAGAAGAAGAAACATAAGAATAAGAGGAAAAAGTACATAACAGAAGAATAAGCCGAAAAAGCAGAAATAACAGAAGAATAACCTGAAGAAGAAGAAGCAGAAGAATCAGAAGAAGATGTAATTGAAAAAGCAAAAAATCAGAATATACAGAAGAGGCTGCAGAAGGAGGACATGTAGAACTACAAGAAGAGAAAGAACTAGAATAAAGGAAGAACAAGAAGAAGAAACAGAAGAATAAGACGAAAAAGCAGAATAAACAGAAGGATAAGCTGAAGAAGATGGAGAAGAAGCAGAAGAGGTAATTGAAAAAGCAGAAAATGCAGAAGAAACAGAAGATGAGGAAGAAGAAGGAGATGTAGAACTACAACAAGAAAATGAAGTACTATAAACAACAAGAACAAGAAGAGGAGACAGAAGAATAAGAGGAAATAGCAGAAATAACTAAAGAATAAGCCGAAAAATCAGAAAGAACAGAAAATAAGCCGAAAAAGCGAATTAATAGAAGAATAAGCCGAAAAACAAGAAATAACAGTAGATTAAACAGAGGAAAAAGCAGAAGAAGCAGAAGAAGCAATTGAAAAAGCAAAATATGCAGAAGAAACAGAGGACGATGAAGAAAAAGAAGAAGGAGGTGTAGAACTCCAAGAACAAGAAGAACCAGAAAAACACAAGAATAAACAGAAGACTAAGATGAAAAAGCAGAAATAAAAAAGAATAAGCCGTAAAAGCAGAAATAACGGAAAAATAAGCTGAAAAACCATAAATAAGAGAAGAATAAGCCGAAAAAGTAGAAATAACAGAGCAATAAGCAGCAAAAGCAGAAATAACAGAAGAAGAAGCTGAGGAAGAAGCAGAAGAACCAGAAGAAGAAGATGTAATTGAAAGAGTAAAAATTGCAGAAGAAACAGAAGAAGATGAAGAAAAAGAAGAAGGAGATATAGAACTACAAGAGGAACTAGAAGAACAACAACAAGAAGAGGAAACAGACGAATAAGAGGAAAAACAGAAATAACCAAAGAATAAGCAGTATAAGCTGAAATAACAGAAGAATAAGCCGAAAAAGCGAAATAGTAGAAGTTAAGCCGAAAACCCAGAAATAAAAGTAGATTAAGCTGAGGAAGAAGGAGAAGAAGCAGAAGAAGAAGTTATTAAAAAAGCAAAATATGCAGAAGAAACAGAACACGATGAAGAAAATGAAGGAGATGTAAACTACAACAAGAAGAAGCAACTAGAAGAACAAGAAGAAGAAACATAAGAACAAGAGGAAAATGTACATAACAGAAGAATAAGCCGAAAAAGCAGTAATAACAGAAGAATAACCTGAAGAAGAAGAAGCAGAAGAATCAGAAGAAGATGTAATTGAAAAAGCAAAAATATCAGAATATACAGAAGAGGCTGAAGAAGAAGGAGATGTAGAACTACAAGAAGAGAAAGAACTAGAAAAAAGGAAGAACAAGAAGAAGAAACAGAAGAATAAGACGAAAAAGCAGAAAAAAGTGAAGAATAAGCAGAAGAAGATGGAGAAGTAGCAGAAGAGTTAATTGAAAAAGCAGAAAATGCAGAAGAAACAGAAGATGAAGAAGAAGAAGGAGATGTAGGACTACAACAAGAAAATGAGGAACTATAAAGAAGAACAAGAAGAGGAGACAGAAGAATAAGAGGAAATAGTAGAAATAACTAAAGAATAAGCCGAAAAATCAGAAAGAACAGAAGAATAAGCAGAAAAAGCGAATTAATAGAAGAATAAGCCGAAAAACAAGAAATAACAGTAGATTAAGCAGAGGAAAAAGCAGAAGAAGCAGAAGAAGCAATTGAAAAAGAAAAATATGCAGAAGAAACAGAGGACGATGAAGAAAAAGAAGAAGGAGGTGTAGAACTCCAAGAACAAGAAGAACCAGAAAAAGACAAGAATAAACAGAAGACTAAGATGAAAAAGCAGAAATAACCAAAGAATAAGCCGTAAAAGCAGATTTAAAGGAAAAATAAGCTGAAAAACCATATAAGGGAAGAATAAGCCGAAAAAGAAGAAATAACAGAGCAATAAGCAGCAAAAGCAGAAATAACAGAAGAAGAAGCTGAAGAAGGAGCAGAAGAACCAGAATAAGAAGATGTAATTGAAAGAGCAAAAAATGCAGAAGAAACAGAAGAAGATGAAGAAAAAGAAGAAGGAGATGTAGAACTACAAGAGGAACTAGAAGAACAACAAGAACAAGAAGAGGAAACAGACGAATAAGAGGAAAAACAGAAATAACCAAAGAATAAGCCGTATAAGCTGAAATAACAGAAGAATAAGCCGAAAAAGCGAAATAGTAGAAGTTAAGCCGAAAACCCAGAAATAAAAGTAGATTAAGCTGAGGAAGAAGGAGAAGAAGCAGAAGAAGAAGTAATTAAAAAAGGAAAATATGCAGAAGAAACAGAAAAGGATGAAGAAAATGAAGGAGATGTAAACTACAACAAGAACAAGCAACTAGAAGAACAAGAAGAAGAAACATAAGAACAAGAGGAAAAAGTACATAACAGAAGAATAAGCCGAAAAAGCAGAAATAACAGAAGAATAACCTGAAGAAGAAGAAGCTGAAGAATCAGAAGATGTAATTGAAAAAGCAAAAATATCAGAATATACAGATGAGGCTGAAGAAGAAGGACATGTAGCACTACAAGAAGAGAAAGAACTAGAAAAAAGGAAGAACAAGAAGAAGAAACAGAAGAATAAGACGAAAAAGCAGATAAAAGGGAAGAATAAGCTGAAACAGATGGAGAAGTAGCAGAAGAGGTAATTGAAAAAGCAGAAAATGCAGAAGAAACAGAAGATGAAGAAGAAGAAGGAGATGTGGAACTACAAGAAAATGAGGAACTATAAACAACAAGAACAAGAAGAGGAAACAGAAGAATAATAGGAAATAGCAGAAATCACTAAAGAATAAGCCGAAAAATCAGAAAGAACAGAAGAATAAGCCGAAAAAGCGAATTAATGGAAGAATAAGCTGAAAAACAAGAAATAACAGTAGATTAAGCAGAGGAAAAAGCAGAAGAAGCAGAAGAAGCAATTGAAAAAGCAAAATATGCAGAAGAAACAGAGGACGATGAAGAAAAAGAAGAAGGAGGTGTAGAACTCCAAGAACAAGAAGAACCAGAAAAACACAAGAATAAACAGAAGACTAAGATGAAAAAGCAGAAATAACAAAAGAATAAACCGTAAAAGCAGAAATAACGGAAAAATAAGCTGAAAAACCATAAATAAGAGAAGAATAAGCCGAAAAAGAAGAAATAACAGAGCAATAAGCAGCAAAAGCAGAAATAACAGAAGAAGAAGCTGAAGAAGGAGCAGAAGAACCAGAAGAAGAAGATGTAATTGAAAGAGCAAAAATTGCAGAAGAAAGAGAAGAAGATGAAGAAAAAGAAGAAGGAGATGTACAACTACAAGAGGAACTAGAAGAACAACAAGAACAAGAAGAGGAAACAGACGAATAAGAGGAAAAACAGAAATAACCAAAGAATAAGCCGTATAAGCTGAAATAACAGAAGAATAAGCCGAAAAAGCGAAATAGTAGAAGTTAAGCCGAAAACCCAGAAATAAAAGTAGATTAAGCTGAGGAAGAAGGAGAAGAAGCAGAAGAAGAAGTAATTAAAAAAGCAAAATATGCAGAAGGAACAGAACACGATGAAGAAAATGAAGGTGATGTAAACTACAACAAGAAGAAGCAACTAGAAGAATAAGAAGAAGAAACATAAGAACAAGAGGAAAATGTACATAACAGAAGAATAAGCCGAAAAAGCAGTAATAACAGAAGAATAACCTGAAGAAGAAGAAGCAGAAGAATCAGAAGAAGATGTAATTGAAAAAGCAAAAATATCAGAATATACAGAAGAGGCTGAAGAAGAAGGACATGTAGAACTACAAGAAGAGAAAGAACTAGAAAAAAGGAAGAACAAGAAGAAGAAACAGAAGAATAAGACGAAAAAGCAGAAAAAAGTGAAGAATAAGCTGAAGAAGATTGAGAAGTAGCAGAAGAGGTAATTGAAAAAGCAGAAAATGCAGAAGAAACAGAAGATGAAGAAGAAGAAGGAGATGTGGAACTACAAGAATATGAGGAACTATAAACAACAAGACAAGAAGAGGAAACAGAAGAATAATAGGAAATAGCAGAAATAACTAAAGAATAAGCCGAAAAATCAGAAAGAACGGAAGAATAAGCCGAAAAAGCGAATTAATAGAAGAATAAGCCGAAAAACAAGAAATAACAGTAGATTAAGCAGAGGAAAAAGCAGAAGAAGCAGAAGAAGCAATTGAAAAAGCAAAATATGCAGAAGAAACAGAGGACGATGAAGAAAAAGAAGAAGGAGGTGTAGAACTCCAAGAACAAGAAGAACCAGAAAAACACAAGAATAAACAGAAGACTAAGATGAAAAAGCAGAAATAACAAAAGAATAAGCCGTAAAAGCAGAAATAACGGAAAAATAAGCTGAAAAACCATAAATAAGAGAAGAATAAGCCGAAAAAGCAGAAATAACAGAGCTAAAAGCAGCAAAATCAGAAATAACAGAAGAATAAGCTGAAGAAGAAGCAGAAGAACAAGAAGAAGAAGATGTAATTGAAAGAGTAAAAATAGCAGAAGAAACAGAAGAAGATGAAGAAAAAGAAGAAGGAGATGTAGAACTACAAGAGGAACTAGAAGAACAACAAGAACAAGAAGAGGAAACAGAAGTATAAGAGGAAAAACAGAAATAACCAAAGAATAAGCCGTAAACGCTGAAATAACAGACGAAGAACCCGAAAAAGCGAAATAGTAGAAGTTAAGCCGAAAACCCAGAAATAAAAGTAGATAAAGCTGAGGAGGTAGGAGAAGAAGCAGAAGAGGAAGTAATTAAAAAAGCAAAATATGCAGAAGAAACAGAAAGAAGATGAAGAAAATGAAGGAGATGCAGAAGTACAACAAGAACAAGCACTAGAAGAACAAGAAGAACAAGAAGAAGAAACATAAGAATAAGAGGAAAAAGTACATAACAGAAGAATAAGCCGAAAAAGCAGAAATAACAGAAGAATAACCTGAAGAAGAAGAAGCAGAAGAATCAGAAGAAGATGTAATTGAAAAAGCAAAAAATCAGAATATACAGAAGAGGCTGCAGAAGGAGGACATGTAGAACTACAAGAAGAGAAAGAACTAGAATAAAGGAAGAACAAGAAGAAGAAACAGAAGAATAAGACGAAAAAGCAGAATAAACAGAAGGATAAGCTGAAGAAGATGGAGAAGAAGCAGAAGAGGTAATTGAAAAAGCAGAAAATGCAGAAGAAACAGAAGATGAGGAAGAAGAAGGAGATGTAGAACTACAACAAGAAAATGAAGTACTATAAACAACAAGAACAAGAAGAGGAGACAGAAGAATAAGAGGAAATAGCAGAAATAACTAAAGAATAAGCCGAAAAATCAGAAAGAACAGAAAATAAGCCGAAAAAGCGAATTAATAGAAGAATAAGCCGAAAAACAAGAAATAACAGTAGATTAAACAGAGGAAAAAGCAGAAGAAGCAGAAGAAGCAATTGAAAAAGCAAAATATGCAGAAGAAACAGAGGACGATGAAGAAAAAGAAGAAGGAGGTGTAGAACTCCAAGAACAAGAAGAACCAGAAAAACACAAGAATAAACAGAAGACTAAGATGAAAAAGCAGAAATAAAAAAGAATAAGCCGTAAAAGCAGAAATAACGGAAAAATAAGCTGAAAAACCATAAATAAGAGAAGAATAAGCCGAAAAAGTAGAAATAACAGAGCAATAAGCAGCAAAAGCAGAAATAACAGAAGAAGAAGCTGAGGAAGAAGCAGAAGAACCAGAAGAAGAAGATGTAATTGAAAGAGTAAAAATTGCAGAAGAAACAGAAGAAGATGAAGAAAAAGAAGAAGGAGATATAGAACTACAAGAGGAACTAGAAGAACAACAACAAGAAGAGGAAACAGACGAATAAGAGGAAAAACAGAAATAACCAAAGAATAAGCAGTATAAGCTGAAATAACAGAAGAATAAGCCGAAAAAGCGAAATAGTAGAAGTTAAGCCGAAAACCCAGAAATAAAAGTAGATTAAGCTGAGGAAGAAGGAGAAGAAGCAGAAGAAGAAGTTATTAAAAAAGCAAAATATGCAGAAGAAACAGAACACGATGAAGAAAATGAAGGAGATGTAAACTACAACAAGAAGAAGCAACTAGAAGAACAAGAAGAAGAAACATAAGAACAAGAGGAAAATGTACATAACAGAAGAATAAGCCGAAAAAGCAGTAATAACAGAAGAATAACCTGAAGAAGAAGAAGCAGAAGAATCAGAAGAAGATGTAATTGAAAAAGCAAAAATATCAGAATATACAGAAGAGGCTGAAGAAGAAGGAGATGTAGAACTACAAGAAGAGAAAGAACTAGAAAAAAGGAAGAACAAGAAGAAGAAACAGAAGAATAAGACGAAAAAGCAGAAAAAAGTGAAGAATAAGCAGAAGAAGATGGAGAAGTAGCAGAAGAGTTAATTGAAAAAGCAGAAAATGCAGAAGAAACAGAAGATGAAGAAGAAGAAGGAGATGTAGGACTACAACAAGAAAATGAGGAACTATAAAGAAGAACAAGAAGAGGAGACAGAAGAATAAGAGGAAATAGTAGAAATAACTAAAGAATAAGCCGAAAAATCAGAAAGAACAGAAGAATAAGCAGAAAAAGCGAATTAATAGAAGAATAAGCCGAAAAACAAGAAATAACAGTAGATTAAGCAGAGGAAAAAGCAGAAGAAGCAGAAGAAGCAATTGAAAAAGAAAAATATGCAGAAGAAACAGAGGACGATGAAGAAAAAGAAGAAGGAGGTGTAGAACTCCAAGAACAAGAAGAACCAGAAAAAGACAAGAATAAACAGAAGACTAAGATGAAAAAGCAGAAATAACCAAAGAATAAGCCGTAAAAGCAGATTTAAAGGAAAAATAAGCTGAAAAACCATATAAGGGAAGAATAAGCCGAAAAAGCAGAAATAACAGAGCAATAAGCAGCAAAAGCAGAAATAACAGAAGAAGAAGCTGAAGAAGAAGCAGAAGAACCGGAAGAAGAAGATGTAATTGAAAGAGCAAAAATTGCAGAAGAAACAGAAGAAGATGAAGAAAAAGAAGAAGGAGATGTAGAACTACAAGAGGAACTAGAAGAACAACAAGAACAAGAAGAGGAAACAGAAGAATAAAAGGAAAAACAGAAATAACAAAAGAAAAACCCGTAAAAGCTGAAATAACAGAAGAAGAAGCCGAAAAAGCGAAATAGTAGAAGTTAAGCCGAAAACCCAGAAATAAAAGTAGATTAAGCTGAGGAAGAAGGAGAAGAAGGAGAAGTAATTAAAAAAGCAAAATATGCAGAAGAAACAGAAAGAAGATGAAGAAAATGAAGGAGATGTAGAAACAACAAGAAAATGAAGAACTATAAACAACAGGAACAAGAAGATTAAAAAGTATAATAAGAGGCAATAGTAGAAATAACTAAAGAATAAGCCGAAAAATCAGAAAGAACAGAAGAATAAGCCGAAAAAGCGAATTAATAGAAGAATAAGCCGAAAAACAAGAAATAACAGTAGATTAAGCAGAGGAAAAAGCAGAAGAAGCAGAAGAAGCTATTGAAAAAGCAAAATATGCAGAAGAAACAGAGGACGATGAAGAAAAAGAAGAAGGAGGTTTAGAACTCCAAGAACAAGAAGAACCAGAAAAAAACAAGAATAAACAGAAGACTAAGATGAAAAAGCAGAAATAACAAAAGAATAAGCCGTAAAAGCAGAAATAACGGAAAAATAAGCTGAAAAACCATAAATAAGAGAAGAATAAGCCGAAAAAGCAGAAATAACAGAGCAATAAGCAGCCAAAGCAGAAATAACAGAAGAATAAGCTGAAGAAGAAGCAGAAGAACCAGAAGAAGAAGATGTAATTGAAAGAGCAAAAAATGCAGAAGAAACAGAAGAAGATGAAGAAAAAGAAGAAGGAGATGTAGAACTACAAGAGGAACTAGAAGAACAACAAGAAGAAGAAGAGGAAACAGAAGAATAAGAGGAAAAAAAGAAATAACAAAAGAATAAGCCGTAAAAGCTGAAATAACAGAAGAAGAAGCCGAAAAGAAAAAGCGAAATAGTAGAAGTTAAGCCGAAAACCCAGAAATAAAAGTAGATTAAGCTGAGGAAGAAGGAGAAGAAGCAGAAGAAGAAGTAATTAAAAAAGCAAAATATGCAGAAGAAACAGAAAGAAGACGAAGAAAATGAAGGTGATGTAAATTACAACAAGAACAGGCAACTAGAAGAACAAGAAGAACAAGAAGAAGAAACATAACAACAAGAGGAAAAAGTACATAACAGAAGAATAAGCCGAAAAAGCAGAAATAACAGAAGAATAACCGGAAGAAGAAGAAGCAGAAGAATCAGAAGTAGATGTAATTAAAAAAGCAAAGAAATCAGAATATACAGAAGAGGCTGAAGAAGAAAGAGAGTAGAACTACAAGAAGAGAAAGAACGAGAAAAAAGGAAGAACAAGAAGAAGAAACAGAAGAATAAGACGAAAAAGCGAATTAATAGAAGAATAAGCCAAAAAACAAGAAATAACAGTAGATTAAGCAGAGGAAAAAGCAGAAGAAGCAGAAGAAGCAATTGAAAAAGCAAAATATGCAGAAGAAACAGAGGACGATGAACAAAAAGAAGAAGGAGGTGTAGAACTCCAAGAACAAGAAGAACCAGAAAAACACAAGAATAAACAGAAGACTAAGATGAAAAAGCAGAAATAACCAAAGAATAAGCCGTAAAAGCTGAAATAACGGGAAAATAAGCTGAAAAACCATAAATAAGAGAAGAATAACCCGAAAAAGAAGAAATAACAGAGGAATAAGCAGCAAAAGCAGAAATAACGAAGAAGAAGCTGAAGAAGAAGCAGAAGATGTAATTGAAAGAGCAAAAAATGCAGAAGAAACAGAAGAAGATGAAGAAAAAGAAGAAGGAGATGTAGAACTACAAGCGGAACTAGAAGAACAACAAGAACAAGAAGAGGAAACAGACGAATAAGAGGAAAAACAGAAATAACCAAAGAATAAGCCGTATAAGCTGAAATAACAGAAGAAGAAGCCGAAAAGCGAAATAGTAGAAGTTAAGCCTAAAACCCAGAAATAAAAGTAGATTAAGCTGAGGAAGAAGGAGAAGAAGCAGAAGAAGAAGTAATTAAAAAAGCAAAATATGCAGAATAAACAGAAAGAAGATGAAGAAAATGAAGGAGATGTAAACTACAACAAGAACAAGCAACTAGAAGCACAAGAAGAACAAGAAGAAGAAATATAAGAATAAGAGGCAAAAGTACATAACAGAAGAATAAGCCGAAAAGGCAGAAATAACAGAAGAATAAACTGAAGAAGAAGAAGCAGAAGAATCAGAAGAAGATGTAATTGAAAAAGCAAAAAAATCAGAATATACAGAAGAGGCTGAAGAAGAAGGAGATGTAGAACTACAAGAAGAGAAAGAACTAGAAAAAAGGAAGAACAAGAAGAAGAAACAGAAGAATAAGACGAAAAAGCAGAAAAAACAGAAAAATAAGCTGAAAAAGATGGAGAAGAAGCAGAAGAGGTAATTGAAAAAGCAGAAAATGCAGAAGAAACAGAAGATGAAGAAGAAGAAGGAGATGTAGGACTACAACAAGAAAATGAGGAACTATAAAGAAGAACAAGAAGAGGAGACAGAAGAATAAGAGGAAATAGCAGAAATAAATAAAGAATAAGCCGAAAAATCAGAAAGAACAGAAGAATAAGCAGAAAAAGCGATTTAATAGAAGAATAAGCCGAAAAACAAGAAATAACAGTCGATTAAGCAGAGGAAAAAGCAGAAGAAGCAGAAGAAGCAATTGAAAAAGAAAAATATGCAGAAGAAACAGAGGACGATGAAGAAGAAGAAGAAGGAGGTGTAGAACTCCAAGAACAAGAAGAACCAGAAAAAGACAAGAATAAACAGAAGACTAAGATGAAAAATCAGAAATAACCAAAGAATAAGCCGTAAAAGCAGATTTAAAGGAAAAATAAGCTGAAAAACCATATAAGGGAAGAATAAGCCGAAAAAGCAGAAATAACAGAGCAATAAGCAGCAAAAGCAGAAATAACAGAAGAAGAAGCTGAAGAAGAAGCAGAAGAACCGGAAGAAGAAGATGTAATTGAAAGAGCAAAAATTGCAGAAGAAACAGAAGAAGATGAAGAAAAAGAAGAAGGAGATGTAGAACTACAAGAGGAACTAGAAGAACAACAAGAACAAGAAGAGGAAACAGAAGAATAAGAGGAAAAACAGAAATAACAAAAGAAAAACCCGTAAAAGCTGAAATAACAGAAGAAGAAGCCGAAAAAGCGAAATAGTAGAAGTTAAGCCGAAAACCCAGAAATAAAAGTAGATTAAGCTGAGGAAGAAGGAGAAGAAGGAGAAGTAATTAAAAAAGCAAAATATGCAGAAGAAACAGAAAGAAGATGAAGAAAATGAAGGAGATGTAGAAACAACAAGAAAATGAAGAACTATAAACAACAGGAACAAGAAGATTAAAAAGTATAATAAGAGGCAATAGTAGAAATAACTAAAGAATAAGCCGAAAAATCAGAAAGAACAGAAGAATAAGCCGAAAAAGCGAATTAATAGAAGAATAAGCCGAAAAACAAGAAATAACAGTAGATTAAGCAGAGGAAAAAGCAGAAGAAGCAGAAGAAGCTATTGAAAAAGCAAAATATGCAGAAGAAACAGAGGACGATGAAGAAAAAGAAGAAGGAGGTTTAGAACTCCAAGAACAAGAAGAACCAGAAAAAAACAAGAATAAACAGAAGACTAAGATGAAAAAGCAGAAATAACAAAAGAATAAGCCGTAAAAGCAGAAATAACGGAAAAATAAGCTGAAAAACCATAAATAAGAGAAGAATAAGCCGAAAAAGCAGAAATAACAGAGCAATAAGCAGCCAAAGCAGAAATAACAGAAGAATAAGCTGAAGAAGAAGCAGAAGAACCAGAAGAAGAAGATGTAATTGAAAGAGCAAAAAATGCAGAAGAAACAGAAGAAGATGAAGAAAAAGAAGAAGGAGATGTAGAACTACAAGAGCAACTAGAAGAACAACAAGAAGAAGAAGAGGAAACAGAAGAATAAGAGGAAAAAAAGAAATAACAAAAGAATAAGCCGTAAAAGCTGAAATAACAGAAGAAGAAGCCGAAAAGAAAAAGCGAAATAGTAGAAGTTAAGCCGAAAACCCAGAAATAAAAGTAGATTAAGCTGAGGAAGAAGGAGAAGAAGCAGAAGAAGAAGTAATTAAAAAAGCAAAATATGCAGAAGAAACAGAAAGAAGACGAAGAAAATGAAGGTGATGTAAATTACAACAAGAACAGGCAACTAGAAGAACAAGAAGAACAAGAAGAAGAAACATAACAACAAGAGGAAAAAGTACATAACAGAAGAATAAGCCGAAAAAGCAGAAATAACAGAAGAATAACCGGAAGAAGAAGAAGCAGAAGAATCAGAAGTAGATGTAATTAAAAAAGCAAAGAAATCAGAATATACAGAAGAGGCTGAAGAAGAAAGAGAGTAGAACTACAAGAAGAGAAAGAACGAGAAAAAAGGAAGAACAAGAAGAAGAAACAGAAGAATAAGACGAAAAAGCGAATTAATAGAAGAATAAGCCAAAAAACAAGAAATAACAGTAGATTAAGCAGAGGAAAAAGCAGAAGAAGCAGAAGAAGCAATTGAAAAAGCAAAATATGCAGAAGAAACAGAGGACGATGAACAAAAAGAAGAAGGAGGTGTAGAACTCCAAGAACAAGAAGAACCAGAAAAACACAAGAATAAACAGAAGACTAAGATGAAAAAGCAGAAATAACCAAAGAATAAGCCGTAAAAGCTGAAATAACGGGAAAATAAGCTGAAAAACCATAAATAAGAGAAGAATAACCCGAAAAAGAAGAAATAACAGAGGAATAAGCAGCAAAAGCAGAAATAACGAAGAAGAAGCTGAAGAAGAAGCAGAAGATGTAATTGAAAGAGCAAAAAATGCAGAAGAAACAGAAGAAGATGAAGAAAAAGAAGAAGGAGATGTAGAACTACAAGCGGAACTAGAAGAACAACAAGAACAAGAAGAGGAAACAGACGAATAAGAGGAAAAACAGAAATAACCAAAGAATAAGCCGTATAAGCTGAAATAACAGAAGAAGAAGCCGAAAAGCGAAATAGTAGAAGTTAAGCCTAAAACCCAGAAATAAAAGTAGATTAAGCTGAGGAAGAAGGAGAAGAAGCAGAAGAAGAAGTAATTAAAAAAGCAAAATATGCAGAATAAACAGAAAGAAGATGAAGAAAATGAAGGAGATGTAAACTACAACAAGAACAAGCAACTAGAAGCACAAGAAGAACAAGAAGAAGAAATATAAGAATAAGAGGCAAAAGTACATAACAGAAGAATAAGCCGAAAAGGCAGAAATAACAGAAGAATAAACTGAAGAAGAAGAAGCAGAAGAATCAGAAGAAGATGTAATTGAAAAAGCAAAAAAATCAGAATATACAGAAGAGGCTGAAGAAGAAGGAGATGTAGAACTACAAGAAGAGAAAGAACTAGAAAAAAGGAAGAACAAGAAGAAGAAACAGAAGAATAAGACGAAAAAGCAGAAAAAACAGAAAAATAAGCTGAAAAAGATGGAGAAGAAGCAGAAGAGGTAATTGAAAAAGCAGAAAATGCAGAAGAAACAGAAGATGAAGAAGAAGAAGGAGATGTAGGACTACAACAAGAAAATGAGGAACTATAAAGAAGAACAAGAAGAGGAGACAGAAGAATAAGAGGAAATAGCAGAAATAAATAAAGAATAAGCCGAAAAATCAGAAAGAACAGAAGAATAAGCAGAAAAAGCGATTTAATAGAAGAATAAGCCGAAAAACAAGAAATAACAGTCGATTAAGCAGAGGAAAAAGCAGAAGAAGCAGAAGAAGCAATTGAAAAAGAAAAATATGCAGAAGAAGCAGAGGACGATGAAGAAGAAGAAGAAGGAGGTGTAGAACTCCAAGAACAAGAAGAACCAGAAAAAGACAAGAATAAACAGAAGACTAAGATGAAAAATCAGAAATAACCAAAGAAAAAGCCGTAAAAGCAGATTTAAAGGAAAAATAAGCTGAAAAACCATATAAGGGAAGAATAAGCCGAAAAAGCAGAAATAACAGAGCAATAAGCAGCAAAAGCAGAAATAACAGAAGAAGAAGCTGAAGAAGAAGCAGAAGAACCGGAAGAAGAAGATGTAATTGAAAGAGCAAAAATTGCAGAAGAAACAGAAGAAGATGAAGAAAAAGAAGAAGGAGATGTAGAACTACAAGAGGAACTAGAAGAACAACAAGAACAAGAAGAGGAGACAGAAGAATAAGAGGAAAAACAGAAATAACCAAAGAATCAGCCGTAAAAGCTGAAATAACAGAAGAAGAAGCCGAAAAAGCGAAATAGTAGAAGTTAAGCCGAAAACCCAGAAATAAAAGTAGATTAAGCTGAGGAAGAAGGAGAAGAAGGAGAAGAAGTAATTAAAAAAGCAAAATATGCAGAAGAAACAGAAAGAAGATGAAGAAAATGAAGGAGATGTAGAAACAACAAGAAAATGAAGAACTATAAACAACAGGAACAAGAAGATTAAAAAGTATAATAAGAGGCAATAGTAGAAATAACTAAAGAATAAGCCGAAAAATCAGAAAGAACAGAAGAATAAGCCGAAAAAGCGAATTAATAGAAGAATAAGCCGAAAAACAAGAAATAACAGTAGATTAAGCAGAGGAAAAAGCAGAAGAAGCAGAAGAAGCTATTGAAAAAGCAAAATATGCAGAAGAAACAGAGGACGATGAAGAAAAAGAAGAAGGAGGTTTAGAACTCCAAGAACAAGAAGAACCAGAAAAAAACAAGAATAAACAGAAGACTAAGATGAAAAAGCAGAAATAACAAAAGAATAAGCCGTAAAAGCAGAAATAACGGAAAAATAAGCTGAAAAACCATAAATAAGAGAAGAATAAGCCGAAAAAGCAGAAATAACAGAGCAATAAGCAGCCAAAGCAGAAATAACAGAAGAATAAGCTGAAGAAGAAGCAGAAGAACCAGAAGAAGAAGATGTAATTGAAAGAGCAAAAAATGCAGAAGAAACAGAAGAAGATGAAGAAAAAGAAGAAGGAGATGTAGAACTACAAGAGGAACTAGAAGAACAACAAGAAGAAGAAGAGGAAACAGAAGAATAAGAGGAAAAAAAGAAATAACAAAAGAATAAGCCGTAAAAGCTGAAATAACAGAAGAAGAAGCCGAAAAGAAAAAGCGAAATAGTAGAAGTTAAGCCGAAAACCCAGAAATAAAAGTAGATTAAGCTGAGGAAGAAGGAGAAGAAGCAGAAGAAGAAGTAATTAAAAAAGCAAAATATGCAGAAGAAACAGAAAGAAGACGAAGAAAATGAAGGTGATGTAAATTACAACAAGAACAGGCAACTAGAAGAACAAGAAGAACAAGAAGAAGAAACATAACAACAAGAGGAAAAAGTACATAACAGAAGAATAAGCCGAAAAAGCAGAAATAACAGAAGAATAACCGGAAGAAGAAGAAGCAGAAGAATCAGAAGTAGATGTAATTAAAAAAGCAAAGAAATCAGAATATACAGAAGAGGCTGAAGAAGAAAGAGAGTAGAACTACAAGAAGAGAAAGAACGAGAAAAAAGGAAGAACAAGAAGAAGAAACAGAAGAATAAGACGAAAAAGCGAATTAATAGAAGAATAAGCCAAAAAACAAGAAATAACAGTAGATTAAGCAGAGGAAAAAGCAGAAGAAGCAGAAGAAGCAATTGAAAAAGCAAAATATGCAGAAGAAACAGAGGACGATGAACAAAAAGAAGAAGGAGGTGTAGAACTCCAAGAACAAGAAGAACCAGAAAAACACAAGAATAAACAGAAGACTAAGATGAAAAAGCAGAAATAACCAAAGAATAAGCCGTAAAAGCTGAAATAACGGGAAAATAAGCTGAAAAACCATAAATAAGAGAAGAATAACCCGAAAAAGAAGAAATAACAGAGGAATAAGCAGCAAAAGCAGAAATAACGAAGAAGAAGCTGAAGAAGAAGCAGAAGATGTAATTGAAAGAGCAAAAAATGCAGAAGAAACAGAAGAAGATGAAGAAAAAGAAGAAGGAGATGTAGAACTACAAGAGGAACTAGAAGAACAACAAGAACAAGAAGAGGAAACAGACGAATAAGAGGAAAAACAGAAATAACCAAAGAATAAGCCGTATAAGCTGAAATAACAGAAGAAGAAGCCGAAAAGCGAAATAGTAGAAGTTAAGCCTAAAACCCAGAAATAAAAGTAGATTAAGCTGAGGAAGAAGGAGAAGAAGCAGAAGAAGAAGTAATTAAAAAAGCAAAATATGCAGAATAAACAGAAAGAAGATGAAGAAAATGAAGGAGATGTAAACTACAACAAGAACAAGCAACTAGAAGCACAAGAAGAACAAGAAGAAGAAATATAAGAATAAGAGGCAAAAGTACATAACAGAAGAATAAGCCGAAAAGGCAGAAATAACAGAAGAATAAACTGAAGAAGAAGAAGCAGAAGAATCAGAAGAAGATGTAATTGAAAAAGCAAAAAAATCAGAATATACAGAAGAGGCTGAAGAAGAAGGAGATGTAGAACTACAAGAAGAGAAAGAACTAGAAAAAAGGAAGAACAAGAAGAAGAAACAGAAGAATAAGACGAAAAAGCAGAAAAAACAGAAAAATAAGCTGAAAAAGAGGGAGAAGAAGCAGAAGAGGTAATTGAAAAAGCAGAAAATGCAGAAGAAACAGAAGATGAAGAAGAAGAAGGAGATGTAGGACTACAACAAGAAAATGAGGAACTATAAAGAAGAACAAGAAGAGGAGACAGAAGAATAAGAGGAAATAGCAGAAATAAATAAAGAATAAGCCGAAAAATCAGAAAGAACAGAAGAATAAGCAGAAAAAGCGATTTAATAGAAGAATAAGCCGAAAAACAAGAAATAACAGTCGATTAAGCAGAGGAAAAAGCAGAAGAAGCAGAAGAAGCAATTGAAAAACAAAAATATGCAGAAGAAACAGAGGACGATGAAGAAGAAGAAGAAGGAGGTGTAGAACTCCAAGAACAAGAAGAACCAGAAAAAGACAAGAATAAACAGAAGACTAAGATGAAAAATCAGAAATAACCAAAGAATAAGCCGTAAAAGCAGAAATAACGGAAAAATAAGCTGAAAAACCATATAAGAGAAGAATAAGCCGAAAAAGCAGAAATAACAGAGCAATAAGCAGCAAAAGCAGAAATAACAGAAGAAGAAGCTGAAGAAGAAGCAGAAGAACCGGAAGAAGAAGATGTAATTGAAAGAGCAAAAATTGCAGAAGAAACAGAAGAAGATGAAGAAAAAGAAGAAGGAGATGTAGAACTACAAGAGGAACTAGAAGAACAACAAGAACAAGAAGAGGAGACAGAAGAATAAGAGGAAAAACAGAAATAACCAAAGAATCAGCCGTAAAAGCTGAAATAACAGAAGAAGAAGCCGAAAAAGCGAAATAGTAGAAGTTAAGCCGAAAACCCAGAAATAAAAGTAGATTAAGCTGAGGAAGAAGGAGAAGAAGGAGAAGAAGTAATTAAAAAAGCAAAATATGCAGAAGAAACAGAAAGAAGATGAAGAAAATGAAGGAGATGTAGAAACAACAAGAAAATGAAGAACTATAAACAACAAGAACAAGAAGATTAAAAAGAAGAATAAGAGGCAATAGTAGAAATAACTAAAGAATAAGCCGAAAAATCAGAAAGAACAGAAGAATAAGCCGAAAAAGCGAATTAAGAGAAGAATAAGCCGAAAAACAAGAAATAACAGTAGATTAAGCAGAGGAAAAAGCAGAAGAAGCAGAAGAAGCTATTGAAAAAGCAAAATATGCAGAAGAAACAGAGGACGATGAAGAAAAAGAAGAAGGAGGTGTAGAACTGCAAGAACAAGAAGAACCAGAAAAACAAAGGAAAAAACAGAAGACTAAGATTAAAAAGCAGCAATAACAAAAGAATAAGCCGTAAAAGCAGAAATAACGGAAAAATAAGCTGAAAAACCATAAATAAGAGAAGAATAAGCCGAAAAAGCAGAAATAACAGAGCAATAAGCAGCCAAAGCAGAAATAACAGAAGAATAAGCTGAAGAAGAAGCAGAAGAACCAGAAGAAGAAGATGTAATTGAAAGAGCAAAAAATGCAGAAGAAACAGAAGAAGATGAAGAAAAAGAAGAAGGAGATGTAGAACTACAAGAGGAACTAGAAGAACAACAAGAAGAAGAAGAGGAAACAGAAGAATAAGAGGAAAAACAGAAATAACAAAAGAATAAGCCGTAAAAGCTGAAATAACAGAAGAATGAGCCGAAAAAGCGAAATAGTAGAAGTTAAGCCGAAAACCCAGAAATAAAAGTAGATGAAGCTGAGGAAGAAGGAGAAGAAGCAGAAGAAGAAGTAATTAAAAAAGCAAACTATGCAGAAGAAACAGAAAGAAGACGAAGAAAATGAAGGAGATGTAAACTACAACAAGAACAGGCAATTAGAAGAACAAGAAGAACAAGAAGAAGAAACATAAGAATTAGAGGATAAAGTACATAACAGAAGAATAAGCCGAAAAAGCAGAAATAACAGAAGACTAACCTGAAGAAGAAGAGGCAGAAGAATCAGAAGAAGATGTAATTGAAAAAGCAAAAAAATCAGAATATACAGAAGAGGCTGAAGAAGAAGGAGATGTAGAACTACAAGAAGAGAAAGAACTAGAAAAAAGGAAGAACAAGAAGAAGAAACAGAAGAATAAGATGAAAAAGCAGAAAAAACAGAAGAATAAGCTGAAGAAGATGGAGAAGATGCAGAAAAGAGGTAATTGAAAAAGCAGAAAATGCAGAAGAAACAAAAGATGATGAAGAAAGAGATGTAGAACTACAACAAGAAAATGAGGAACTATAGACAACAAGAACAAGAAGAGGAGACAGAGGAATAAGAGGAAATAGCAGAAATAACTAAAGAATAAGCCGAAAAATCAGAAAGAAGAGAAGAATATGCCGAAAAAGCAAATTTATAGAAGAATAAGCCGAAAAACAAGAAATAACAGTAGATTAGAGCAGAGGAAAAAGCAGAAGAAGCAGAAGAAGCAATTGAAAAAGCAAAATATGCAGAAGAAACAGAGGACGATGAAGAAAAAGAAGAAGGAGGTGTAGAACTCCAAGAACAAGAAGAACCAGAAAAACACAAGAATAAACAGAAGAATAAAATGAAAAAGCATAAATTACAAAAGAATAAGCCGTAAAAGCAGAAATAACGGAAAAATAAGCTGAAAAACCATAAATAAGAGAAGAATAAGCCGAAAAAGCAGAAATAACAGAGCTATAAGCAGCAAAATCAGAAATAACAGAAGAATAAGCTGAAGAAGAAGCAGAAGAACAAGAAGAAGAAGATGTAATTGAAAGAGTAAAAATAGCAGAAGAAACAGAAGATGAAGAAAAAGAAGAAGGAGATGTAGAACTACAAGAGGAACTAGAAGAACAACAAGAACAAGAAGAGGAAACAGAAGTATAAGAGGAAAAACAGAAATAACAAAAGAATAAGCCGTAAACGCTGAAATAACAGACGAAGAACCCGAAAAAGCGAAACAGTAGAAGTTAAGCCGAAAACCCAGAAATAAAAGTAGATAAAGCTGAGGAGGTAGGAGAATAAGCAGAAGAAGAAGTAATTAAAAAAGCAAAATATGCAGAAGAAACAGAAAGAAGATGAAGAAAATGAAGGAGATGCAGAAGTACAACAAGAACAAGCACTAGAAGAACAAGAAGAACAAGAAGAAGAAACATAAGAATAAGAGGAAAAAGTACATAACAGAAGAATAAGCCGAAAAAGCAGAAATAACAGAAGAATAACCTGAAGAAGAAGAAGCAGAAGAATCAGAAGAAGATGTAATTGAAAAAGCAAAAAATCAGAATATACAGAAGAGGCTGCAGAAGGAGGACATGTAGAACTACAAGAAGAGAATGAACTAGAAAAAAGGAAGAACAAGAAGAAGAAACAGAAGAATAAGACGAAAAAGCAGAATAAACAGAAGGATAAGCTGAAGAAGATGGAGAAGAAGCAGAAGAGGTAATTGAAAAAGCAGAAAATGCAGAAGAAACAGAAGATGAGGAAGAAGAAGGAGATGTAGAACTACAACAAGAAAATGAGGTACTATAAACAACAAGAACAAGAAGAGGAGACAGAAGAATAAGAGGAAATAGCAGAAATAACTAAAGAATAAGCCGAAAAATCAGAAAGAACAGAAAATAAGCCGAAAAAGCGAATTAATAGAAGAATAAGCCGAAAAACAAGAAATAACAGTAGATTAAACAGAGGAAAAAGCAGAAGAAGCAGAAGAAGCAATTGAAAAAGCAAAATATGCAGAAGAAACAGAGGACGATGAAGAAAAAGAAGAAGGAGGTGTAGAACTCCAAGAACAAGAAGAACCAGAAAAACACAAGAATAAACAGAAGACTAAGATGAAAAAGCAGAAATAAAAAAGAATAAGCCGTAAAAGCAGAAATAACGGAAAAATAAGCTGAAAAACCATAAATAAGAGAAGAATAAGCCGAAAAAGTAGAAATAACAGAGCAATAAGCAGCAAAAGCAGAAATAACAGAAGAAGAAGCTGAGGAAGAAGCAGAAGAACCAGAAGAAGAAGATGTAATTGAAAGAGTAAAAATTGCAGAAGAAACAGAAGAAGATGAAGAAAAAGAAGAAGGAGATATAGAACTACAAGAGGAACTAGAAGAACAACAACAAGAAGAGGAAACAGACGAATAAGAGGAAAAACAGAAATAACCAAAGAATAAGCCGTATAAGCTGAAATAACAGAAGAATAAGCCGAAAAAGCGAAATAGTAGAAGTTAAGCCGAAAACCCAGAAATAAAAGTAGATTAAGCTGAGGAAGAAGGAGAAGAAGCAGAAGAAGAAGTAATTAAAAAAGCAAAATATGCAGAAGAAACAGAACACGATGAAGAAAATGAAGGAGATGTAAACTACAACAAGAAGAAGCAACTAGAAGAACAAGAAGAAGAAACATAAGAACAAGAGGAAAATGTACATAACAGAAGAATAAGCCGAAAAAGCAGTAATAACAGAAGAATAACCTGAAGAAGAAGAAGCAGAAGAATCAGAAGAAGATGTAATTGAAAAAGCAAAAATATCAGAATATACAGAAGAGGCTGAAGAAGAAGGAGATGTAGAACTACAAGAAGAGAAAGAACTAGAAAAAAGGAAGAACAAGAAGAAGAAACAGAAGAATAAGACGAAAAAGCAGAAAAAAGTGAAGAATAAGCTGAAGAAGATGGAGAAGTAGCAGAAGAGGTAATTGAAAAAGCAGAAAATGCAGAAGAAACAGAAGATGAAGAAGAAGAAGGAGATGTAGGACTACAACAAGAAAATGAGGAACTATAAAGAAGAACAAGAAGAGGAGACAGAAGAATAAGAGGAAATAGTAGAAATAACTAAAGAATAAGCCGACAAATCAGAAAGAACAGAAGAATAAGCAGAAAAAGCGAATTAATAGAAGAATAAGCCGAAAAACAAGAAATAACAGTCGATTAAGCAGAGGAAAAAGCAGAAGAAGCAGAAGAAGCAATTGAAAAAGAAAAATATGCAGAAGAAACAGAGGACGATGAAGAAAAAGAAGAAGGAGGTGTAGAACTCCAAGAACAAGAAGAAACAGAAAAAGACAAGAATAAACAGAAGACTAAGATGAAAAATCAGAAATAACCAAAGAATAAGCCGTAAAAGCAGAAATAACGGAAAAATAAGCTGAAAAACCATATAAGGGAAGAATAAGCCGAAAAAGCAGAAATAACAGAGCAATAAGCAGCAAAAGCAGAAATAACAGAAGAAGAAGCTGAAGAAGAAGCAGAAGAACCGGAAGAAGAAGATGTAATTGAAAGAGCAAAATTTGCAGAAGAAACAGAAGAAGATGAAGAAAAAGAAGAAGGAGATGTAGAACTACAAGAGGAACTAGAAGAACAACAAGAACAAGAAGAGGAAACAGAAGAATAAGAGGAAAAACAGAAATAACAAAAGAAAAACCCGTAAAAGCTGAAATAACAGAAGAAGAAGCCGAAAAAGCGAAATAGTAGAAGTTAAGCCGAAAACCCAGAAATAAAAGTAGATTAAGCGGAGGAAGAAGGAGAAAAAGGAGAAGTAATTAAAAAAGCAAAATATGCAGAAGAAACAGAAAGAAGATGAAGAAAATGAAGGAGATGTAGAAACAACAAGAAAATGAAGAACTATAAACAACAGGAACAAGAAGATTAAAAAGTATAATAAGAGGCAATAGTAGAAATAACTAAAGAATAAGCCGAAAAATCAGAAAGAACAGAAGAATAAGCCAAAAAAGCGAATTAATAGAAGAATAAGCCGAAAAACAAGAAATAACAGTAGATTAAGCAGAGGAAAAAGCAGAAGAAGCAGAAGAAGCTATTGAAAAAGCAAAATATGCAGAAGAAACAGAGGACGATGAAGAAAAAGAAGAAGGAGGTTTAGAACTCCAAGAACAAGAAGAACCAGAAAAAAACAAGAATAAACAGAAGACTAAGATGAAAAAGCAGAAATAACAAAAGAATAAGCCGTAAAAGCAGAAATAACGGAAAAATAAGCTGAAAAACCATAAATAAGAGAAGAATAAGCCGAAAAAGCAGAAATAACAGAGCAATAAGCAGCCAAAGCAGAAATAACAGAAGAATAAGCTGAAGAAGAAGCAGAAGAACCAGAAGAAGAAGATGTAATTGAAAGAGCAAAAAATGCAGAAGAAACAGAAGAAGATGAAGAAAAAGAAGAAGGAGATGTAGAACTACAAGAGGAACTAGAAGAACAACAAGAAGAAGAAGAGGAAACAGAAGAATAAGAGGAAAAAAAGAAATAACAAAAGAATAAGCCGTAAAAGCTGAAATAACAGAAGAAGAAGCCGAAAAGAAAAAGCGAAATAGTAGAAGTTAAGCCGAAAACCCAGAAATAAAAGTAGATTAAGCTGAGGAAGAAGGAGAAGAAGCAGAAGAAGAAGTAATTAAAAAAGCAAAATATGCAGAAGAAACAGAAAGAAGACGAAGAAAATGAAGGTGATGTAAATTACAACAAGAACAGGCAACTAGAAGAACAAGAAGAACAAGAAGAAGAAACATAACAACAAGAGGAAAAAGTACATAACAGAAGAATAAGCCGAAAAAGCAGAAATAACGGAAGAATAACCGGAAGAAGAAGAAGCAGAAGAATCAGAAGTAGATGTAATTAAAAAAGCAAAGAAATCAGAATATACAGAAGAGGCTGAAGAAGAAAGAGAGTAGAACTACAAGAAGAGAAAGAACGAGAAAAAAGGAAGAACAAGAAGAAGAAACAGAAGAATAAGCCGAAAAAGCGAATTAATAGAAGAATAAGCCAAAAAACAAGAAATAACAGTAGATTAAGCAGAGGAAAAAGCAGAAGAAGCAGAAGAAGCAATTGAAAAAGCAAAATATGCAGAAGAAACAGAGGACGATGAACAAAAAGAAGAAGGAGGTGTAGAACTCCAAGAACAAGAAGAACCAGAAAAACACAAGAATAAACAGAAGACTAAGATGAAAAAGCAGAAATAACCAAAGAATAAGCCGTAAAAGCTGAAATAACAGGAAAATAAGCTGAAAAACCATAAATAAGAGAAGAATAACCCGAAAAAGAAGAAATAACAGAGGAATAAGCAGCAAAAGCAGAAATAACGAAGAAGAAGCTGAAGAAGAAGCAGAAGATGTAATTGAAAGAGCAAAAAATGCAGAAGAACAGAAGAAGATGAAGAAAAAGAAGAAGGAGATGTAGAACTACAAGAGGAACTAGAAGAACAACAAGAACAAGAAGAGGAAACAGACGAATAAGAGGAAAAACAGAAATAACCAAAGAATAAGCCGTATAAGCTGAAATAACAGAAGAAGAAGCCGAAAAGCGAAATAGTAGAAGTTAAGCCTAAAACCCAGAAATAAAAGTAGATTAAGCTGAGGAAGAAGGAGAAGAAGCAGAAGAAGAAGTAATTAAAAAAGCAAAATATGCAGAATAAACAGAAAGAAGATGAAGAAAATGAAGGAGATGTAAACTACAACAAGAACAAGCAACTAGAAGCACAAGAAGAACAAGAAGAAGAAATATAAGAATAAGAGGCAAAAGTACATAACAGAAGAATAAGCCGAAAAGGCAGAAATAACAGAAGAATAAACTGAAGAAGAAGAAGCAGAAGAATCAGAAGAAGATGTAATTGAAAAAGCCAAAAAATCAGAATATACAGAAGAGGCTGAAGAAGAAGGAGATGTAGAACTACAAGAAGAGAAAGAACTAGAAAAAAGGAAGAACAAGAAGAAGAAACAGAAGAATAAGACGAAAAAGCAGAAAAAACAGAAAAATAAGCTGAAAAAGATGGAGAAGAAGCAGAAGAGGTAATTGAAAAAGCAGAAAATGCAGAAGAAACAGAAGATGAAGAAGAAGAAGGAGATGTAGGACTACAACAAGAAAATGAGGAACTATAAAGAAGAACAAGAAGAGGAGACAGAAGAATAAGAGGAAATAGCAGAAATAAATAAAGAATAAGCCGAAAAATCAGAAAGAACAGAAGAATAAGCAGAAAAAGCGATTTAATAGAAGAATAAGCCGAAAAACAAGAAATAACAGTCGATTAAGCAGAGGAAAAAGCAGAAGAAGCAGAAGAAGCAATTGAAAAAGAAAAATATGCAGAAGAAACAGAGGACGATGAAGAAGAAGAAGAAGGAGGTGTAGAACTCCAAGAACAAGAAGAACCAGAAAAAGACAAGAATAAACAGAAGACTAAGATGAAAAATCAGAAATAACCAAAGAATAAGCCGTAAAAGCAGATTTAACGGAAAAATAAGCTGAAAAACCATATAAGAGAAGAATAAGCCGAAAAAGCAGAAATAACAGAGCAATAAGCAGCAAAAGCAGAAATAACAGAAGAAGAAGCTGAAGAAGAAGCAGAAGAACCGGAAGAAGAAGATGTAATTGAAAGAGCAAAAATTGCAGAAGAAACAGAAGAAGATGAAGAAAAAGAAGAAGGAGATGTAGAACTACAAGAGGAACTAGAAGAACAACAAGAACAAGAAGAGGAGACAGAAGAATAAGAGGAAAAACAGAAATAACCAAAGAATCAGCCGTAAAAGCTGAAATAACAGAAGAAGAAGCCGAAAAAGCGAAATAGTAGAAGTTAAGCCGAAAACCCAGAAATAAAAGTAGATTAAGCTGAGGAAGAAGGAGAAGAAGGAGAAGAAGTAATTAAAAAAGCAAAATATGCAGAAGAAACAGAAAGAAGATTGCCGCGGACCAGCCCAGCAGTGGCGGGAGATTGAGACAATCTCAGGGTTGAATGTGAATGAGCAAAAGGTGATCGAAGGAATTAGGGCGAGGGACAAGAAAGAATGACACACAGACACACTCAAGGGAGAGTGAAAATCTGAGTGCAATTTATTGAAAGCAATCTTCTCTTTTTATACATTTTTACAGTAATTACTTCATTGTGTTTTGCACAGTGTCTGGTTAATCATTTACCAAGGCATAAGTGCATATTGTGTCATATATCATTACATCTTGCTTATTATCTATCAAGAAATCAAGTGCAAATCAAGAACATTTCTTACTCTAATCTCCATACTGGAGGTTCACTCTAGCACATTTGCATTATGATTACATTGTTATTATTATTTTAGTATTATATTTTTCATATACTATTATTTATTCTTATACCTTTGTTTGGCTATATTATTTACTAAGTAATAGAATCAGTTTCCATGGCTGCATTCCTTTACTATGATCCTTGTTACTGGCAATGAGTAACAACATATTTTGGTGGTGCCTTAACAACGCCCAGGCCTAATTGTTCCAGTTATTCCTCATGGCTGAAAAGGTGGGAACCAAATTCCCCTCGGGGACTGCGTCTGTCTTAGGTTGTCAGAATTCACTTCCTGATCTTACCCGTCATTGACTGTCCAGTCCAGCGCACAGGGGCAGGGGGCTTATTATGCCACACTAGCACAGCCACCCAATTAATGCGAGATTGTGGCAATTGTCACATTGCTCTCAGGAGCCGCCACAGTTCCCCCTTTCTTTTTAAATTGAAGCTGCAAAATGCATATCACGACGAAGAATCTTCAGATTTTTGTTAAGTAGCTTTAAAAACACAGGCATTAAAAGGCAACCAACCAAAACAATGAGTGTAATCACTCCAAATGAAATTAAAAAATGCAGCCAATTTGAGGGAGCCAGAGAACGCAGAGAATCAGAAAATGTAGAAGCAAAATCAGACAATGCTGGTTCAGACAAATGCGCCTGGCTCATCGCAGAGATTTCTGCCTGAAGAGATGACATATCATGACTAGAGTCACTTTCACGCCAAACACCAAGCAGATTTTTAACAAAATTCCAATCAAGAGAAGAATTATAAGGTTTAGGTGTAACACAAATAAATTTAAATTGTGCATGACAACGAGTGGAGAGAAGTTTTTTTGATTTGCTGTACTTCCTCTCCCAGTGCCAATACAGTTTTTCTAAGAGCATTAAGCTTTTGTTCCATTTTTCTATCTATGGAATGTTGCAAAGCAAGTGCCAAAGTTACATTTTGTGTAAGATCATTAACAAAATGTGCTGTATGTGTTTCCTGTACCAAGGCAACAGATGATGCTGCAAGAGAAGTAACAATTGCAATCAGGGCAGTAATATGTAAAATAAGCGTAGCAACAAAATGTTTAGAATGAATTAAAGCATTGACTTCCTGAATAATTTGTAAAGCAATATTGTCAAACCATGGGGTATTTTGTAAATCCACAGGTAATATAACATAAGAAGGTCTATTTAACATAACCATAGTAGAAAAATTATGAACAATATTAGGAGTTAGGCAATTAGACAACACACATTTAGAACAGGTGACAGAATAGGAATTCCCATGGCAGGAAATGTTCATTGTGTTGGCAGATCCAAAAAGCAATGTATAGGGGTATTCAATGCAGGCACGAAGATTGAAATTTCATACGGCGTAGATATTTTTTCTGGTGCTAAAAAGTTTGATAGTATTCACAGCAGCAAAAAGACGAAAAAGTTCAAGTAAGCACGAGTTCCATTGGAAGTGGTGAAGAAGTAGGTGATCTGTGACTTTTCAGGTTTCAGTCAGTGCAGAGGAGGAACCAAGGTGTTGGTTTAATTTAGCAGGGACCAGATGGGTGAATTAGCATCATTAAACAAGTATTAGATAAATTAATAAAAAGGAACAAAAAAATTAGAGTACCATATAGATACTTTGTACATTTTTTACATAGAGGTGACTCAATATTTTTTTTTTAATAAACACATTTAAACAAAGTAAATTATTAATATTTAACATAATTTTAAGGCATATATGCCTTGAATTATATTATAAAATTTGAACTAGTTTTTGTTTTCCAAAAATTAAAAAAAATTTTTGATAGTGATTGTAAGATTTGTTTTTATGAGAATTTATATAGGCGCCATTTATAATTAGTCCTCTAGAGGTCAAAAACAAAACAAAATAAAACAACACAAAACAAAACACAAAGACAGACAAACAGATACAGAGATCTCTTGATATATATATTTAAAATTTTGGCCATATGTATATAATTTAAGAGATAGTTATTTTATTAATTTTTGTGACGTCACTGAGGTTTTTTAATGAGTTAAAAGCTAAAAACTGTGCAGAAAATAAGTATTTAATTTTAATTATTATTAAAGACCTTGGGCTCGAGACCACAACAATCAGGCAGTTTTATTAACTTTTTTAGATAAGAGAATATTTTTTGAGTTTATATTTTTAAGAAGTGATTATTTGGCTTTAGGTTGTCAATGTTTTATTATACTGAGAGCAAGTATATATTAAAACAAAAAAGAATACTGTTATTTTGATAACAGAAGAAGAGGGAAATTTTTACAGTTTGTTTGTTTTTAGGCTTTTATTAAAATTTGAGGTTTGAATTTAGCTCAAATATGTTTGTATTATTATTTAATTTTTTTTTTTTTGGTTAATTAATTTTAACAAGAAATTTAACCTTTTACAGGTCCAATAAGTAAATCTAAAAACTTTTATTCAACCAATAAGCATTTTGTATAGCTTGTTAGCAAATTTAAAATAACTCAGTATTTTTTTTACTTAGACAATTTAGACTTTAAAATTTAAAAAAAAAAAAAAAACATAGGGAAATAAAACCTTTTTCCTAGAATGAACCAAAACAGTTTAGTCCCCCACAGCAGGAAGGCAGTAGAGACTTGCCAGTGATCCCAACACTGGAGAAAAAGTCCAGGCAGCTGCTTGTTGAGATCAGGGGCAGCCCCCACCCATTCGTTGCAGTGGGTTTAGAATATCATTATAAAAACCTTTAGTTATATTATATAGTTATATTTAACCATTTTTTATTACCTTAGCAATAGTAAATGAACTTTAAATATTATTATTTAGAAATATTTTATTTATTTATTTTAAAAGAATAAATGGCCTAACCACATACTTAGAATCAGAAAACAAAGTTAAAGGCTGAGCAAAATGCTCAAGTGTCATAATGACTAATTATTTCAGCCTGCTGAGCAGAGACATTTTTAGAGACTTTTTGCAAAGGTTTATCTCTAAGACTATAAACTGCAAAGACTCCAGATGAAGAGCCATCAGTGAAAATGACCTTTGTATTGGGTACAGGTTTAGAATTAATAATTTTTGGAAAAATAAGTTTAGTTTTTTCTGCAAATTTCAATAATGGATGTTGACGCAAATGAAATTTAACTTGTCCTGAAAAATTTTGTATGGCAACTCCCCAATCATTATTATTTTGCAATAAAAATTTAAATTGTGTTTTGTTATATGGAATTATTATATTATTTGGATCTCTGCCAAATAATTCTCGAGACCTCAGGATACCTTTTATGATTAACCAGGCACACATTAATGGATATGCAGTGACCACACGTGTTTGTACATGTGACAAGTGCAGCCATTCCAGGATGCCGTCTTGCCATAAGCAAGCTGTTGGAGTATAAACAGTCTGAATAATTAATAAGTCCCAAGTTTTTGAATAATTCACTTGAATAACTTTTGCTTCAGATAATTTTTGTTTAACCAATTTAATACTCTGCAATGCTTCCTGAGTTAATTTACGAGGAGATTTAGGGTTTGAATCTCCCTGTAAAATTGCAAAAAGTGGATGTAAATTTCTAGTAGTAATTTTTAAGTAAGGTCTTATCCAATTAATATTTCCCAATAATTTTTGGAAATCATTCAAAGTCTGTAGTTTATCAACACGAATCTGTAAATTTTGTGACATAATGCAATTATTATATATGACTTTTCCTAAATAATTTAAAGGTCTATCTTTTTGAATTTTATCAGGGGCCACTACTAGGCCATATGTAGTCAATTGTCCTATGAGATGTTTCAATATTAGATCCGCAATTTCTTTCATAGGATGACTTAGGAGAATATCATCCATATAATGAACAATGTAGGCCTCTGGAAATTTTAACCTTGTCTTTTGTAAAGCTTGATCTACAAACTTTTGACATAAAGTAGGAGAATTTTTCATACCTTGTGGCAAAACCTTCCATTGATAACGTTGCCACGGTTTCTGAAAATTACTAGATGGAATACTAAAGGCAAATTTTTTACAATCATCTGGATGTAATTTAATTGTAAAAAAGCAGTCTTGAAGGTCAATAATAATAACATAGCTGTTTTTTGGAACTGCTACAGGAGAGGGCAACCCTGGTTGTAGGGCCCCCATGTCTTGCATTGTGGCATTTACCGCTCTCAGATCCTGCAATAATCGCCATTTGCCAGATTTTTTCTTTATACAGAAAACAGGAGTATTCCAAGGACTCGTAGACAGTTCCAAATGACCTTTAGCTAATTGCTCTTTAACTATAGTTTGAATAGCCTGGATCTTTTCTGAAGTAAGGGGCCATTGATCGATCCAGACAGGATTTTCATTTTTCCAATTAATTTTATCAGCATATTGTTGAGTTTCAATGGCCCCTATAAAAAAGCCTGTTCATCTATTACATCAGGGGTAACTAAAGACACTTGTAAAGATTCCATAATATCACGTCCCCATAGGGAAAACGGCAAGGCAGGAATCACATAAGGCTGAAACTTTCCTTTCTGTGACCCCAGTTGCCAAGACAACATTTGTGAGCTTTGAGCAACATTATTGGCCATGCCCAATCCAATCAGTGTAGAGGAAGAATTTAACACAGGCCAAGCCGCAGGCCAATCTTTACCTGCAATGCATGACCGGTCAGCTCCTGTGTCTAACAATCCCATAATTGGGTGTCCATTAATAATTAACTTTTTCAATGGTCTTTCTTTTGTAATATTTTGAGTCCAAGCAATCACATCTGTGGACCCAAAACCTTGTTCTCCTCTTTCTTCCTTCAAAATTGGGTTTGGTAACTTAATATAAGAAAGCACAAGAATTTGCGCAATACGCTGATTTTTATGAATTTGTATTGTTTCCTTTAAAGGTCTGATCATAACTTTAATTTTTCCAGTAAAATCAGAGTCTACAATGCCCGGAAGTACTTCAAAATTCTTTTTATAATTTGAACTACGGCCAATTATCAGCCCCACTGTTCCTTGGGGTAGTGGTCCCTTTAAGCAGGTTTCAATAGGTGTAACTCCATCGATGGCTGAAACAATAACATCAGCAACCGATGCAAGATCAAGTCCGGCACTTCCTGGAGTGCCTCTAGGTAATTCATGTATGGTTACAGTAGAGTCAGGCGCTTCAGTCGGTGTGATGTTGTTAGGCGCCGAGTCAGACCCTCTTTCGTTTACGGGGCTGAGGGCTTGCCCCTCTGAGAGGAGAGTTTTGTTTTTGATTCTTTTCTATTTGTTTTAATTTATGTCCATCCTTATGTCACTTACTGTTCCTGGAGGAGGGGTGTGCAGCCTCTTTGGTTTAGAGCATTTACATTGTTTTTTCTTGTTAAAATAATTTGGAGCCATAAGAGTATTCTGTGGCACGGGGTTTTGTTTTGGTTCTGTTGTCCTACAAAGATCAGCAAATGCTTCTTCAAAGTCACTATTATCCTCATCACCCATAACTTCTGCATATTCAGGATCTCCAGGGTGACAATCTACAAGTTCTCCTTCTGCAATAGGTGCAGTAGGGAACACAGCACCCGAATATGTTTTAGATTTATTGGCAAAAGGAACAGCTTCCTGATCACTACTTTTTTCTGAGATTTCTCCTTTCCATAGATCTGCTTCTGTAGTATCAACTAATAAATTTCTAATTTGTACCCATAGAGGAAAAGCCTGAACGGGCACCTGTGTAGGGCCGTTTTGAATATAAAATTTTTGAATTTCTTTTCCTACACGTATCCAATTTGTCAAAGACAAACTGCCCTCTTCAGGAAACCAGGGGCAGATTCTTAAAATAAACTCATAAAATTCACTGAGGGATCTGTTACTTATTGTCATCCCTCGGCTTTTCAACATGTGACTTAAAACTGAAAGGAAAAGTCCTCTATTTCTAGAGTAAGAGTGTCCCATAGTTATGGATTACTCGCCTTCTTTAACTGGTCAGCCTTTACCAGCGGGCCCGCGGCGCCCCGACGAGACTCCCTATCCTTCGATAATAAAGGAAAATATAAAAGTGAAGAGATAGCTTACCTAGAGCTCATTCCTCGCGAACACGTCTTCTTCTTAAGGAAAAACCTAGAGAGTGGATCGCTTAGAAAGCGAAACTAAAAACACTCAGCGATGCTCGCCTGACCGTACTCCTCGCGGAGTATTAGAAAGCCTTGGTATAGGGGTGACCGTATAAGCCCCGGTCTCGGACTCCCAAGGGAGACCCCACTAAACCGTGACGGCTTTCGCGGAACTGCTGGTACGAGCCCACACAGGCTCCGCGGCTCAAAAGAGCCTTGGAGCGCAAACACAAGCACTCACACTAACATACACGCAGGCACACAAAGCAGAGAAGGCCAAATCGTCCAGCTTCACAGAGCTCCCACAGTTTGGGACTCGGGCCCCACGTTTGGGCGCCAGCTGCCGCGGACCAGCCCAGCAGTGGCGGGAGATTGAGACAATCTCAGGGTTGAATGTGAATGAGCAAAAGGTGATCGAAGGAATTAGGGCGAGGGACAAGAAAGAATGACACACAGACACACTCAAGGGAGAGTGAAAATCTGAGTGCAATTTATTGAAAGCAATCTTCTCTTTTTATACATTTTTACAGTAATTACTTCATTGTGTTTTGCACAGTGTCTGGTTAATCATTTACCAAGGCATAAGTGCATATTGTGTCATATATCATTACATCTTGCTTATTATCTATCAAGAAATCAAGTGCAAATCAAGAACATTTCTTACTCTAATCTCCATACTGGAGGTTCACTCTAGCACATTTGCATTATGATTACATTGTTATTATTATTTTAGTATTATATTTTTCATATACTATTATTTATTCTTATACCTTTGTTTGGCTATATTATTTACTAAGTAATAGAATCAGTTTCCATGGCTGCATTCCTTTACTATGATCCTTGTTACTGGCAATGAGTAACAACATATTTTGGTGGTGCCTTAACAACGCCCAGGCCTAATTGTTCCAGTTATTCGTCATGGCTGAAAAGGTGGGAACCAAATTCCCCTCGGGGACTGCGTCTGTCTTAGGTTGTCAGAATTCACTTCCTGATCTTACCCGTCATTGACTGTCCAGTCCAGCGCACAGGGGCAGGGGGCTTATTATGCCACACTAGCACAGCCACCCAATTAATGCGAGATTGTGGCAATTGTCACATTGCTCTCAGGAGCCGCCACAGAAGATGAAGAAAATGAAGGAGATGTAGAAACAACAAGAAAATGAAGAACTATAAACAACAAGAACAAGAAGATTAAAAAGAAGAATAAGAGGCAATAGTAGAAATAACTAAAGAAAAATCAGAAAGAACAGAAGAATAAGCCGAAAAAGCGAATTAAGAGAAGAATAAGCCGAAAAACAAGAAATAACAGTAGATTAAGCAGAGGAAAAAGCAGAAGAAGCAGAAGAAGCTATTGAAAAAGCAAAATATGCAGAAGAAACAGAGGACGATGAAGAAAAAGAAGAAGGAGGTGTAGAACTGCAAGAACAAGAAGAACCAGAAAAACAAAGGAAAAAACAGAAGACTAAGATTAAAAAGCAGCAATAACAAAAGAATAAGCCGTAAAAGCAGAAATAACGGAAAAATAAGCTGAAAAACCATAAATAAGAGAAGAATAAGCCAAAAAAGCAGAAATAACAGAGCAATAAGCAGCCAAAGCAGAAATAACAGAAGAATAAGCTGAAGAAGAAGCAGAAGAACCAGAAGAAGAAGATGTAATTGAAAGAGCAAAAAATGCAGAAGAAACAGAAGAAGATGAAGAAAAAGAAGAAGGAGATGTAGAACTACAAGAGGAACTAGAAGAACAACAAGAAGAAGAAGAGGAAACAGAAGAATAAGAGGAAAAACAGAAATAACAAAAGAATAAGCCGTAAAAGCTGAAATAACAGAAGAATGAGCCGAAAAAGCGAAATAGTAGAAGTTAAGCCGAAAACCCAGAAATAAAAGTAGATGAAGCTGAGGAAGAAGGAGAAGAAGCAGAAGAAGAAGTAATTAAAAAAGCAAACTATGCAGAAGAAACAGAAAGAAGACGAAGAAAATGAAGGAGATGTAAACTACAACAAGAACAGGCAATTAGAAGAACAAGAAGAACAACAAGAAGAAACATAAGAATTAGAGGATAAAGTACATAACAGAAGAATAAGCCGAAAAAGCAGAAATAACAGAAGACTAACCTGAAGAAGAAGAGGCAGAAGAATCAGAAGAAGATGTAATTGAAAAAGCAAAAAAATCAGAATATACAGAAGAGGCTGAAGAAGAAGGAGATGTAGAACTACAAGAAGAGAAAGAACTAGAAAAAATGAAGAACAAGAAGAAGAAACAGAAGAATAAGATGAAAAAGCAGAAAAAACAGAAGAATAAGCTGAAGAAGATGGAGAAGATGCAGAAAAGAGGTAATTGAAAAAGCAGAAAATGCAGAAGAAACAAAAGATGATGAAGAAGAAAGAGATGTAGAACTACAACAAGAAAATGAGGAACTATAGACAACAAGAACAAGAAGAGGAGACAGAAGAATAAGAGGAAATAGCAGAAATAACTAAAGAATAAGCCGAAAAATCAGAAAGAAGAGAAGAATATGCCGAAAAAGCAAATTTATAGAAGAATAAGCCGAAAAACAAGAAATAACAGTAGATTAGAGCAGAGGAAAAAGCAGAAGAAGCAGAAGAAGCAATTGAAAAAGCAAAATATGCAGAAGAAACAGAGGACGATGAAGAAAAAGAAGAAGGAGGTGTAGAACTCCAAGAACAAGAAGAACCAGAAAAACACAAGAATAAACAGAAGAATAAAATGTAAAAGCATAAATTACAAAAGAATAAGCCGTAAAAGCAGAAATAACGGAAAAATAAGCTGAAAAACCATAAATAAGAGAAGAATAAGCCGAAAAAGCAGAAATAACAGAGCTATAAGCAGCAAAATCAGAAATAACAGAAGAATAAGCTGAAGAAGAAGCAGAAGAACAAGAAGAAGAAGATGTAATTGAAAGAGTAAAAATAGCAGAAGAAACAGAAGATGAAGAAAAAGAAGAAGGAGATGTAGAACTACAAGAGGAACTAGAAGAACAACAAGAACAAGAAGAGGAAACAGAAGTATAAGAGGAAAAACAGAAATAACAAAAGAATAAGCCGTAAACGCTGAAATAACAGACGAAGAACCCGAAAAAGCGAAATAGTAGAAGTTAAGCCGAAAACCCAGAAATAAAAGTAGATAAAGCTGAGGAGGTAGGAGAAGAAGCAGAAGAAGAAGTAATTAAAAAAGCAAAATATGCAGAAGAAACAGAAAGAAGATGAAGAAAATGAAGGAGATGCAGAAGTACAACAAGAACAAGCACTAGAAGAACAAGAAGAACAAGAAGAAGAAACATAAGAATAAGAGGAAAAAGTACATAACAGAAGAATAAGCCGAAAAAGCAGAAATAACAGAAGAATAACCTGAAGAAGAAGAAGCAGAAGAATCAGAAGAAGATGTAATTGAAAAAGCAAAAAATCAGAATATACAGAAGAGGCTGCAGAAGGAGGACATGTAGAACTACAAGAAGAGAAAGAACTAGAAAAAAGGAAGAACAAGAAGAAGAAACAGAAGAATAAGACGAAAAAGCAGAATAAACAGAAGGATAAGCTAAAGAAGATGGAGAAGAAGCAGAAGAGGTAATTGAAAAAGCAGAAAATGCAGAAGAAACAGAAGATGAGGAAGAAGAAGGAGATGTAGAACTACAACAAGAAAATGAGGTACTATAAACAACAAGAACAAAGAGGAGACAGAAGAATAAGAGAAAATAGCAGAAATAACTAAAGAATAAGCTGAAAAATCAGAAAGAACAGAAAATAAGCCGAAAAAGCGAATTAATAGAAGAATAAGCCGAAAAACAAGAAATAACAGTAGATTAAACAGAGGAAAAAGCAGAAGAAGCAGAAGAAGCAATTGAAAAAGCAAAATATGCAGAAGAAACAGAGGACGATGAAGACAAAGAAGAAGGAGGTGTAGAACTCCAAGAAGAAGAAGAACCAGAAAAACACAAGAAAAAACAGAAGACTAAGGTGAAAAAGCAGAAATAACAAAAGAATAAGCCGTAAAAGCATAAATAACGGAAAAATAAGCTGAAAAACCATAAATAAGAGAAGAATAAGCCGAAAAAGCAGAAATAACAGATCAATAAGCAGCAAAAGCAGAAATAACAGAAGAAGAAGCTGAAGAAGAAGCACAAGAACCAGAGGAAGAAGATGTAATTGAAAGAGCAAAAAATGCAGAAGAAACAGAAGAAGATGAAGAAAAAGAAGAAGGAGATGCAGAACTACAAGAGGAACTAGAAGAACAACAAGAACAAGAAGAGGAGACAGAAGAATAAGAGGAAAAACAGAAATAACCAAAGAATCACCCGTAAAAGCTGAAATAACAGAAGAAGAAGCCGAAAAAGCGAAATAGTAGAAGTTAAGCCGAAAACCCAGAAATAAAAGTAGATTAAGCTGAGGAAGAAGGAGAAGAAGGAGAAGAAGTAATTAAAAAAGCAAAATATGCAGAAGAAACAGAAAGAAGATGAAGAAAATGAAGGAGATGTAGAAACAACAAGAAAATGAAGAACTATAAACAACAAGAACAAGAAGATTAAAAAGAAGAATAAGAGGCAATAGTAGAAATAACTAAAGAATAAGCCGAAAAATCAGAAAGAACAGAAGAATAAGCCGAAAAAGCGAATTAATAGAAGAATAAGCCGAAAAACAAGAAATAACAGTAGATTAAGCAGAGGAAAAAGCAGAAGAAGCAGAAGAAGCTATTGAAAAAGCAAAATATGCAGAAGAAACAGAGGACGATGAAGAAAAAGAAGAAGGAGGTGTAGAACTCCAAGAACAAGAAGAACCAGAAAAACAAAGGAAAAAACAGAAGACTAAGATTAAAAAGCAGCAATAACAAAAGAATAAGCCGTAAAAGCAGAAATAACGGAAAAATAAGCTGAAAAACCATAAATAAGAGAAGAATAAACCGAAAAAGCAGAAATAACAGAGCAATAAGCAGCCAAAGCAGAAATAACAGAAGAATAACCTGAAGAAGAAGCAGAAGAACCAGAAGAAGAAGATGTAATTGAAAGAGCAAAAAATGCAGAAGAAACAGAAGAAGATGAAGAAAAAGAAGAAGGAGATGTAGAACTACAAGAGGAACTAGAAGAACAACAAGAACAAGAAGAGGAAAAAGAAGAATAAGAGGAAAAACAGAAATAACTAAAGAATAAGCCGTAAAAGCTGAAATAACAGAAGAAGAAGCGGAAAAAGCGAAATAGTAGAAGTTAAGCCGAAAACCCAGAAATAAAAGTAGATTCAGCTGAGGAAGAAGGAGAATAAGCAGAAGAAGAAGTAATCAAAAAAGCAAAATATGCAGAAGAAACAGAACAGGATGAAGAAAATGAAGGAGAAGTAAACTACAACAAGAATAGCAACTGGAAGAACAAGAAGAACAAGAAGAAGAAACATAACAACAAGAGGAAAAAGTACATAACAGAAGAATAAGCCGAAAAAGCAGAAATAACAGAAGAATAACCTGAAGAAGAAGAAGCAGAAGAATCAGAAGTAGATGTAATTGAAAAAGCAAAGAAATCAGAATATACAGAAGAGGCTGAAGAAGAAGGAGAGTAGAACTACAAGAAGAGAAAGAACTAGAAAAAAGGAAGAACAAGAAGAAGAAACAGAAGAATAAGACGAAAAAGCAGAAAAAAGAGAAGAATAAGCTGAAGAAGATGGAGAAGATGCAGAAGAAGAGGTAATTGAAAAAGCAGAAAATGCAGAAGAAACAGAAGATGAAGAAGAAGAAGGAGATGTGGAACTACAAGAAAATGAGGAACTATAAACAACAAGAACAAGAAGAGGAGACAGAAGAATAAGAGGAAATAGCAGAAATAACTAAAGTATAAGCCGAAAAATCAGAACAGAAGAATAAGCCGAAAAAGCGAATTAATAGAAGAATAAGCCGAAAAACAAGAAATAACAGTAGATTAAGCAGAGGAAAAAGCAGAAGAAGCAGAAGAAGCAATTGAAAAAGCAAAATATGCAGAAGAAAAAGAGGACGATGAAGAAAAAGAAGAAGGAGGTGTAGAACTCCAAGAACAGAAGAAGCAGAAAAACACAAGAATAAACAGAAGACTAAGATGAAAAAGCAGAAATAACAAAAGAATAAGCCGTAAAAGCAGAAATAACGGAAAAATAAGCTGAAAAACCATAAATAAGAGAAGAATAAGCCGAAAAAGCAGAAATAACAGAGGAATAAGCAGCAAAAGCAGAAATAACAGAAGAATAAGCTGAAGAAGAATCAGAAGAACCAGAAGAAGAAGATATACTGGAAAGAGCAAAAATTGCAGACGAAACAGAAGAAGATGAAGAAAAAGAATAAGGAGATGTAGAACTACAAGAGGAACTAGAAGAACAACAAGAACAAGAAGAGGAAACAGAAGAATAAGAGGAAAAACAGAAATAACCAAAGAATAAGCCGAAAAATCAGAAAGAACAGAAGAATAAGCCGAAAAAGCGAATTAATAGAAGAATAAGCCGAAAAACAAGAAATAACAGTAGATTAAGCAGAGGAAAAAGCAGAAGAAGCAGAAGAAGCCATTGAAAAAGCAAAATATGCAGAAGAAACAGAGGACGATGAAGAAAAAGAAGGAGGTGTAGAACTCCAAGAACAAGAAGAACCAGAAAAACACAAGAATAAACAGAAGACTAAGATGAAAAAGCAGAAATAACAAAAGAATAAACCGTAAAACCAGAAATAACGGAAAAATAAGCTGAAAAACCCCAAATAAGAGAAGAATAAGCCGAAAAAGCAGAAAAAACAGAGCAATAAGCAGCAAAAGCAGAAATAACAGAAGAAGAAGCTGAAGAAGAAGCAGAAGAACCAGAAGAAGAAGATGTAATTGAAAGAGCAAAAAATGCAGAAGAAACAGAAGAAGATGAAGTAAAAGAAGAAGGAGATGTAGAACTACAAGAGGAAATAGAAGAACAACAAGAACAAGAAGAGGAAACAGAAGAATAAGAGGAAAAACAGAAATAACGAAAGAATTGCCACAGACCAGCTCAGCGGTGGCGGGAGATCGAGACAGTCTCAGGCTTGAGTGAGAACGAGCAAAAGGTGGTCGAAGGAATTAGGGCGTGGGACAAGAAAGAATGACACACAGACACACTCAAGGGAGAGTGAAAATCTGAGTGCGATTTATTGAAAGCAGTTTTCTCTTTTTATACATTTTTACAGTAATTGCTTCATTGTGTTTCGCACAGTATGTGGTTAATCATTTATCAAGGTATACGTGAATGCCGTGACACATAACATTACATTTTGCTTATTATTTTTCAAGAAATCAAGAACAAATCAAGAACATTTCATATTCTCCCCTCCTCGATGGAGGTTTGTTCTAGATCTTCTGATTCATTGTTATGATTGTACTTTCTTATCATCATTCTATTTTTATATGTCCTATATTTTACTATTTATCCTCATAATTGTATTTGGCTATATTGTTTACTACAAGTAATAGAACCTGTTTCCCATAATTGCATTCCTTTACTATGAGCCTAGTAACTGGTAATGATTAACAACATGTTTTGGTGGTGCCTCAACAACTCCCAGGCCTGTTTGTTCCAGTTATTTTCCATAGATGAAAAGGTGGGAACCATTAAATCCCCTCGGGGTCTGCGCCTGTCTTAGGTTGTCAGAACTTGCTTTCTGATCTTACCCGTCATTGACTGTCCAGTCCAGCACGCAGGGGCAGAGGGCTAATTGTGCCAAAACAGCACAGCCACCCAATATTAATGCGAAATTGTGGCAATTGTAACATTGCTCTCAGGAGCCGCCACAGTTCCCCCTTTTTTTTAAAATTGAAGCTGCATAAAATGCATATCGCGACGAAGAATCTTCAGATTTCTGCTAAGCAGCTTTAAAAACACAGGCATCAAAAGGCATCCAACCAAAACGATTAGCATAATTATTCCAAATGAAATTAAAAAATGTAGCCAATTTGAGGGAGCCAGGGAACGTAAAGAATCAGAAAATGTAGAAGCAAAATCAAACAATGCTGGTTCAGACAAATGTGCTTGGGTCATTGCAGAGATTTCTGCCTGAAGTGAAGACATATCATGACTGGAGTCACTTTCACGCCAAACACCAAGCAAATGATTCCTAACAAAATTCCAATCAAGAGAAGAATTGTAGGGTTTAGGTGTAACACAAATAAATTTAAATTGTGCATGACAACGAGTGGAGAGAAGTTTTTTGATTTGCTGTACTTCCTCTCCCAATGCCAATACAGTTTCTTCAAGAGCATTAAGCTTTTGTTCCATTTTTCTATCTATGGAATGTTGCAAAGCAAGTGCCAAGGTCACATTTTGTGTAAGATCATTTACAAAATGTGCTGTGTGTGTTTCCTGCACCAAGGCAGCAGATGATGCTGCAAGAGAGGTAACAATTGCAATCAAGGCAGCAATTCCCAAGAACAGAGAAACAATAAACCTTTTTGGCCTAATCAAAGCATTAATTTCTTTAAACATTTGTAAAGCAGGATCATCATACCAAGGCATGTCCTGTAAATCCACAGGGACCATAACATAAGAAGGGCGTTTGACAATGATAATAGTATTAAAATTTTTCCGGTCTCTGTCTGAAGATAAACAATTTGTTAAGACACATTTTGAACATTTAACAGAATAGGAATTATTAACACGAGTAATGTTAACATTTCTATTATCACCCAATAGCAAGGCATATGGATATCCTACACATGCACGAAGACCCACATAAATTCCTTTAATGGCGGGAACAGTCCAATGTAAAGGCTGAGCAGCCGCAGTCAAACGAAAAATATCAGGCTGTAAAATAGTCTTTTTTGACGCGGCAGGTCGAACAATTAGTGTTGGTGCTACCCATCCAGGAGAAAACCACCACCAAGCTTTTCCATACGCTGTCAGCCGAGGATCCTGATGACTAACTGAAAAATCATAAAGACGATCAGAGCTTCTGGAAGGTAGCAGTTCAAGCGCATCACGAAAGCCACAGTCTAGCTATTGATCTTTATCTCTATAGGTATGATTACAGTTTTTCAAAGGCAGGGGAAAGTCCGGAACCATAGAAAATTGTTTTGTTTCCACAGGAAAATTCAAATAAGAGAATCTCAAAACCCACACATTGCGTCCAGATTGATCTCTATGAGGTGGAGAGTCAGTAAAGAAAGTTCTAGTAGTAAGAATCATACATGTAGCTGGAACAGGTGTAAGCGTGGTAAAGCACATTGGTGCATCATCAGAAAGTCCTTCATAATCAAAAGGAGCTGACATTTCAGCTTTAGAATGAAAGTCGGCCAGACCACCCATTATATCAGTGTTGTTAACATACACCTTAATTGGGGTTTCTTCATTCCAACTAACAGGATGTAACAAGGGAGGATCTGGCACATAAGCCCAGTATGTCTCAGCTTGTACTGGAACTCCTGTTATGGCTAGAGTAGCCATAAGTATTAAAGTAGGCCCAATAGGTTGATTCATTCTTTGAAGTAAAGCTTCAGCCATTCGCAGAAGACGGAGAAGTTGTTCCGCCGTTGGGAGATTGGGATTCTGGGGAGGCTCCGCACACCCCGTCCTCTGGAACATCGCTTCCAGATACACCTGCCTCATCCTCTGGATCGATGCAGCCAGGCGACGGCGGCGCTGTGCTCGCCGACGGTGATCTATGACGGATGAGCCTGTCTGGAATCCAGATGGGCGTCTCGGCATCCTTTGGAAAAACACAAGCATAGCCTCGACCTACAGTTAACAATACATCAGGCCCCTTCCAAGTTCCAGTAAGTAAGTCACGCCACATAACAAGTGGCAAGGGAACAGATTGTACAGTACCCCAATGCCTTACCATAGGCGTTAAACCATTCTCATCTGCATTTAAATGATTTAAAACAAAAAGAGCATGTTGAAGCTGGTGATGTGGGGAATAATGAGATGCCGAATGCAATCTATCTAATTGATGTTTCAATGTTTGATGAGTTCTCTCAATTACAGCTTGTCCTTGTGGATTATAAGGAATTCCAGTAACATGATCAATTTTCCATTGTTGGCAGAATGATTTAAATGCCTTTGCAGTGTAAGCTGGAGCATTATCAGTTTTTAATTTCATTGGTTTTCCAAGTACTGCAAACGAGGCTATAAGATGTTGAACCACATCACGTACAGCTTCACCAGTTCTGACTGTGGCATATATAGCATGAGAAAAAGTATCTACTACAACATGAATAAATGACAACCTTCCAAAAGAGGAATAATGTGTAACATCCATTTGCCATAAGGCTAAAGGCTTCAGACCTCTGGGATTCACTCCCATTTTTAGTGGATGATGAATATCAGGACAATGTTCACAATTTCTTACAATAGCTCGAGCTTGTTCACGAGTTATTTTAAATGCATGTCGCAGTGCTTGAGCATTCTGATGATGTAATTGATGACTTTGCTGAGCCAATTCAACAGATCCAATTAAGACATCTTTGGTTAATAAATCTGCCATATGATTACCCAAAGCTAGAGGACCAGCCAAATTTGTATGTCCTCGAATATGTCCAATAAAAAATTTTTCAGATCTTCGATGAACCAAATTTTGTAATTTGGATAATAATGGCAGAATATGTGATGTTCCAGATAAAAGAGCAGTTTCCAAAGATGGGAACAATGACACAACATATTTAGAATCAGAGTATAAGTTTAAGGGCTGAGTATAAGTTTCTAAAGCCATAATAACTGCAATAATTTCAGCTTGCTGAGCTGAAATATTTGGTGTCATTTTTCTTAATGGCTCTTTTCCTGGGCTGTAAACAACAGATATGCCTGATGAAGACCCATCAGTAAAGACAAGTGTGGCATCAGGTAATGGCTCAATACTAGTAACTGAAGGAAATATAATTGCTGTTTCCTCCACAAATTTAATCAATGGATTTTGAGGCAAATGAAATTTAATTTGTCCTGTAAAATTTTGTACAGCAATTCCCCAATCATCATCATTTTGTAATAAAAATTCAAATTGTGCTTTGTTATATGGAATTATTATATTATTTGGATCTCTGCCAAATAATTCTCGAGACCTCAGGACACCTTTCATGATTAACCAGGCACACATTAATGGATATGCAGTGACCACACGTGTTTGTACATGTGACAAGTGCAGCCATTCCAGGATGCCATCTTGCCATAAGCAAGCTGTTGGAGTATAAACAGTCTGAATAATTAATAAGTCCCAAGTTTTTGAATAATCCACTTGAATAAATTTTGCTTCAGATAATTTTTGTTCAACCAATTTAATACTCTGCAATGCTTCCTGAGTTAATTTACGAGGAGATTTAGGGTTTGAATCTCCCTGTAAAATTGCAAAAAGTGGATGTAAATCTCCAGTAGTAATTTTTAAGTAAGGTCTTATCCAATTAATATTTCCCAATAATTTTTGGAAATCATTCAAAGTCTGTAGTTTATCAACACGAATCTGTAAATTTTGTGACATAATGCAATCATTATATATAACTTTTCCTAAATAATTTAAAGGTCTATCTTTTTGAATTTTATCAGGGGCCACTACTAGGCCATGTGCAGTCAGTTGTTCTATAAGGTGTCTCAATATTAGATCCGCAATTTCTTTTACAGGATGGCTTAGGAGAATATCATCCATATAATGAATAATGTATGCATTTGGAAATTCTAACCTCGTCTTTTGTAAAGCTTGATCCACAAATTTTTGACATAAAGTAGGGGAATTTTTCATACCTTGTGGCAAAACTTTCCATTGATAACGTTGCCACGGTTTCTGAAAATTACTAGATGGAATACTAAAGGCAAATTTTTTACAATCATCTGGATGTAATTTAATTGTAAAAAAGCAATCCTGCAGGTCAATAATAATAACATAGCTGTCTTTTGGAACTGCTACAGGAGAGGGCAACCCTGGTTGTAGGGCACCCATGTCTTGCATTGTGGCGTTTACCGCTCTTAGATCCTGCAATAATCGCCATTTGCCAGATTTTTTCTTTATACAGAAAACAGGAGTATTCCAAGGACTCGTAGACGGTTCCAAATGACCTTTAGCTAATTGCTCTTTAACTATAGTTTGAATAGCCTGGATCTTTTCTGAAGTAAGGGGCCATTGATCGATCCAGACAGGATTTTCATCTTTCCAGTTAATTTTATCAGCATATTGTTGAGTTTCAATGGCCCCTATAAAAAAGCCTGTTCATCTATCACATCAGGGGTAACTAGAGACATTTGTAAAGACTCCATAATATCACGTCCCCATAGGGAAAACGGCAAGGCAGGAATCACATAAGGCTGAAACAAACCTTTCTGTGACCCCAGTTGCCAAGACAACATTTGTGAGCTTTGAGCAACATTATTGGCCATGCCCAATCCAATCAGTGTGGAGGAAGAATTTAACACAGGCCAAGCCGCAGGCCAATCTTTGCCTGCAATACATGACCGGTCAGCTCCTGTGTCTAGCAACCCCATAATTGGATGTCCATTAATAATTAACTTTTTCAATGGTCTTTCTTTTGTAATACTTTGAGTCCAAGCAACCACATCTGTGGACCCAAAACCTTGTTCTCCTCTTTCTTCCTTCAAAATTGGGTTTGGTAATTTAATATAAGAAAGCACAAGAATTTGCGCAATACGCTGATTTTTATGAATTTGTATTGTTTCCCTTAAAGGCCTGATCATAACTTTAATTTTTCCATTAAAATCAGAGTCTACAATACCCGGAAGTACTTCAAAATTCTTTTTATAATTTGAACTACGGCCAATTATTAGCCCCACTGTTCCTTGGGGTAGCGGTCCCTTTAAACAAGTCTCAATAGGCGTAACTCCATCGATGGCTGAAAGAATAACATCAGCTACCGATGCAAGATCAAGTCCGGCACTTCCTGGAGTGCCTCTAGGTAATTCATGTATGGTCACAGTAGAGTTAGGCGCCTCAGTCTGTGTGATGTTTTTGAGCGCCGAGTCAGACCCTCTTTCGTTTACGGGGCTGAGGGCTTGCCCCTCTGAGAGTTTTTTGACATTTCATTATTTTGTTCCAATCTATGACCATCTTTATGCCATTTGGAACGACAATTATTTGCCCAATGATTTCCCTTGCCACAACGTGGACAAGGTTTAGGAGCCAAATTAGAATTTCCAGGATTCTTTCCTTTGTTATTCGTTTTGTTACAATTTCTGCTCATATGGCCAGGCTGTTGACAATTGAAACAAATTGGAGCACTCGCTCTTCCTCCCTTTGGCATTGACCGCACAAAAGAAGAAAATGGTTGTTCTTTCATTGCTGCGGCATAGGCCAGTCCCTGAATAACGGCCGGACTGGCATCCATGCATGCTTTAATAAAGTCCTGGATGGTACCTGTCTTCCTAATTGGCCTAATTAATTCTTGGCACAGAGAATTTGCATTTTCAGAAGCTAATTGCTTTAACAACATTTCTTTTGCTTCCGTATTTGGAAGCATTCTATCTAAAGTCTCTTCTAAGCGGGCCACAAAGTTTTCATAAGGCTCTTCCTGCCGCTGACGAATACCTGCCAACAGTGTGGAGCTGCCAGCTGGAGGCGGCAAATTTTTCCAAGCAGCTACTGCCATTATTCCAATTTCATTAAGAATATCTTTTGGTATTTTCAATTGTTCCCTAACATTGGTATATTCACCTGTTCCTTTCAGCATGGGCAAAGTAGGCTGCATATTTTTAATAAAAATAGATTTTCTAATAAGTTCAGCTGCACGGTCCTCATAATCTGTTCTCCAAAGGACATAAGTCCCGGGAGCCAGGACAGACTTTGCCGTCTGGTACCAATCAAAAGGTGTAAGATAAGAAACACGCAAAGAATCAACAACTTGTAAGGTGTAAGGAGAACTGGGCCCCGTTGTCCTTACAGCTTCCTTTAGTTCTTTTAATGTTTTTAAAGAGATTGGTTCCCAGGCCGGTTCCTGACCCTCCCAGTATTCTACCGGGAAGG
>NW_028167854.1:0-48479 GCF_964194135.1 Talpa europaea
TTCTGTTATTTCTGCTTTTTCGGCTTATTCTTCTGTTATTTCTGCTTTTTCAGCTTATTCTTCTCTTTCTACTTCTTGTTCTTCTTGTTCTTCTTGTAGTTCTACCTCTCCTTCTCCTTCTTCTCCATCTGCTTCTTCTGCTTCTTCATCAGCTTATTCTGTTATTCTGCTTTTTCAGCTTATTCTTCTGTTATTTCTGCTTTTTCGAATTCTTCTGTTATTTTTGCTTTTTCCTCTTATTCTTCTGTTTCTACTTCTTGTTCTTATTGTTCTTGTAGTTCTTCTTGTTTTAGTAATTCTACATCTCCTTCTTCTTCTTCTTCATCGTCTTCTGCTTCTGCATTTTTGCTTTTTCAAGTTCATCTTCTTCTGCTTCTTTTTCAGCTTAATCTTCTTTTCCTTCTGCTGTTTCGGCTTATTCTTCTCTTATTTCCGCTTTTTCGGCTTATTCTTCTGTTTCTAATTCTAGTTCTTCTTGTTCTTCTAGTTCGTCTTTTTCTTCTTGTATTTCTACATCTCCATCTTCTTCTTCAACTTCTTCTGTTTCTTCTGCATTTTTTGCTTTTTCAATTAATTCTTCTTCTTATGCTGCTTCCTCCACTGTATCTTCTCTTATTTCAGCATTTTTGGCTGATTCTTCTGTTATTTCTGCTGTTTCGTCTTATTCTTCTGTTATTTCTGCTTTTCGGCTTGTGCTTCTGTTATTTCTGCTTTCTCCTATTATTCTTTTTTTCATCTTGTTCTTCTAATTCTCCTTGTTCTTCTTGTAGTTCTACATCTCCTTCTTCTTCTTCTTCACATTCTGTTTCTTCTGCACAATTTGTTTTTTCAATTACTTCTACTTCTTTTGCGTCTTCTGCTTCTTCATCAGCTTATTCTTCTGTTATTTCTGCTCTTTCGGCTTCTTCTGTTATTTTTGCTTTTTCCTTATTCTTCTGTTTCTACTTCTTGTTCTCCTTGTTCTTTTAGTTCTTTTGTTCTTCTTGTAGTTCTATATGTTCTTCTTCTTCTTCATCTTCTGTGACTTCTTCATTTTTGGCTTTTTCAATTACTTGCTCTCATTATGCTTATGCTTCTTCTTCAGCTGATTCTTCTGTTATTTCTGCTGTTTTGGCTTATTCTTCTGATATTTCTTCTTTTTCGGCTTATTCATTTGTTATTTCTGATTTTTCATCTTATTCTTCCTATTCTAATTCTTGCTCTTATTGTTCTTCTCCTTCTTCTTGTTCTTGTAGTTCCACATTTCCTTCTTCTTCATCATCTTCTTCTGTTTCTTCTGTTTTTTTTTTTTTGCTTTTGCAATTACTCCTCTGCTTTTTCTGCTTCTTCCTCAGCTGAATCTTCTGTTATTTCTGGTTTTTCGGCTGATTCTTCTGCTCTTTTTGCTTTTTCCCATTATTCTTCTGTTTCTTCTTGTTCATCTTGTTCTTCTAGTACTTCTTGTTCTTCCTTAGTTCTACATCTCCTTCTTCTACTTCTTCAACTTCTTCTGTTTCTTCTGAATTTTTTGCTCTTTCAAGTACTTCTTCTTCTGCTACTTCTTTTTCAGCTTATTCTGCTTTTATTTCTGCTTTTTCGACTCATTCTTCTGTTAGTTCTCCTTTCTTGTCTTATTCTTCTGTTTCTACTTCTTGTTTTTCTTGTTCTTTTAGTTCTTCTTGTTCTTCTTGTACTTCTACATCCCCGTCTTCTTCTTCATCATCTTTTGTTTCTTCTTCATTTTTTGCTTTTTCAAGTCCTTCTTCTTCTGCTTCTTCTGTTTCTTTTTCAGCTTATTCTTCTATTATTTCTGCTGTTTCGGCTTCTTCTCTTAGTTTTGCTTTTTCCTCTTATTCTTCCTATTCTACTTCTTGCTATTGATGTTCTTCTAGTTCTTCTTGTAGTTCTATATCTCCTTGTTCTTCTTCTTCATCTTCTGTTTCTTCTGTATTTTTTTATTTTTCAATTACTTGCTCTCATTCTGCTTCATCTGCTTCTTCTTCAGCTGAGTCTTCTGTTATTTTTGCTTTTTCGGCTTATTCTTCTGTTATTTTTGCTTTTTTGGCTTATTCTTCAGTTATTTCTGCTTTTTCCTCTTATTCTTCTGTTTCTTCTTCTTGTTCTTGCAATTCTTGTTGTTCTTCTTGTAGTTCTATATCTCCTTCTTCTTCTTCTTCATCTGCTTCTTCGGATTCTTCATCAGCTTCTTATTCTATATCAGCTTGTTATTCTGTTATTCTTGTTATTATTTTGTTATTCTTTTTCTTGTTCTTTTGTTCATCTATTTTTCCCTGTTCTTCTAGTAGTTCTACATCTCCTTCTTCTTCATATTCTTCTGCATTTTTGCTTTTTCAATTACTTCTTCTGCTTCCTCTGCTTCTTCCTCAGCTTAATCTACGGTTATTTCTGCTTTTTCAGCTTATTCTTCTGTAATTTCTGCGTTTTTGGCTTATTCTTTTTCTACTTCTTGTTCTTCCTGTTCTTTTAGTTATTCTTGTTCTTCCTGTAGTTCTACATCTCCTTCCTCTTCTTCTTCATCTTCTTCTGTTTCTTCTGCATTTTTTGCTTTTTCAATTACTTCTTATTCTTCTCCTTTTTCTGCTTCTTCCTCAGCTGCCTCTACTGTTATTTGTGCTTTATCGTCTTATTCTTCAGTTTCTAATTCTTGTTATTCTTGTTCTTTTAGTTCTTCTTGTTTTTCTTGTAGTTCTATATCTCCTTCTTCTTCTTTTTCATCTTCTTCTGTTTCTTCTGCATCTTTTGCTTTTTCAATTACTTCTTCTTCTCCGGCTTCTTCCTCAGCTGAATCTTCTGTGATTTCTGCATTTTTGCCTTTTTCTTCTGTTATTTCTGCTGTTTCGTCTTATTCTTCTGTTATTTCTGCTTTTTCGCCTTCTTCTTCTGTTATTTCTGCTTTCTCCTCTTATTCTTCTGTTTCTTCTTGTTCTTCTTGTTCTGCTAGTTCTTCTTGTTCTTCTTGTAGTTCTATATGTCCTTCTTCTTCTCCATCTTTTTCTGTTTCTTCTGAATATTTTCCTTTTTCAATTACTTCTTCTTCTTCTTCTTATTTTCAGCTTATGCTTCTGTAATTTCTGCTCTTTCGTCTTATTCTTCTGTTATTTCTGCTTTTTCGGCTTATTCTTCTGTTATTTCTGCTTTCTCCTCTTATTCTTCTGTTTCTTCTTGTTCTTCTTGTTCTGCTAGTTCTTCTTGTTCTTCTTGTAGTTCTATATCTCCTTCTTCTTCTCCATCTTTTTCTGTTTCTTCTGAATATTTTCCTTTTTCAATTACTTCTTCTTCTTCTTCTTATTTTCAGCTTATGCTTCTGTAATTTCTGCTCTTTCGGCTTATTCTTCTGTTATTTCTGCTTTTTCGGCTTATTCTTCTGTTTCCACTTTTTGTTCTTTTATTTCTTCTTGTTCTTCTTGTAGTTCTACATCTCCTTCTCCTTCTTCGTCGTCATCTTCTGTTTCTTCTGCATTTTTTTGCATTTTCAATTACTTCTTCTCCTGCTTCTTCCTCAGCTGATTCTTCTGTTATTTCTGTATTTTTGGCTTATTCTTCTATTATTTCTGCTGTTTCGTCTTATTCTCCTGTGATTTCTTCTTTTTCGGCTTTTTCTTCTGTTACTTCTGCTTTTTCCTCTTATTCTTCTGTTTCTACTTCTTGTTCTTTTTGTTCTTTTAGTTCTTCTTGTTCTTCTTGTACTTCTACATCTCTTTGTCAGCTTATTCTTCTATTATTTCTGCTGTTTCGGCTTTCTCTTCTGTTATTTCTTCTTTTTTGCCATCTTATTCTTTTTCTACTTCTTGTTCTTCCTGTTCTTTTAGTTCTTTTTGTTCTTTGTAGTTCTACATCTCCTTCTTCTTCTTCTTCATCTGCTTCTTCTGCTTCTTCATTAGCTTATTCTGTTATTTCTGCTTTTTCGGCTTATTCTTCTGTTATTTCTGCTTTTTCAGCTTATTCTTCTCTTTCTACTTCTTGTTCTTCTTGTTCTTCTTGTAGTTCTACCTCTCCTTCTCCTTCTTCTCCATCTGCTTCTTCTGCTTCTTCATCAGCTTATTCTGTTATTCTGCTTTTTCAGCTTATTCTTCTGTTATTTCTGCTTTTTCGAATTCTTCTGTTATTTTTGCTTTTTCCTCTTATTCTTCTGTTTCTACTTCTTGTTCTTATTGTTCTTGTAGTTCTTCTTGTTTTAGTAATTCTACATCTCCTTCTTCTTCTTCTTCATCGTCTTCTGCTTCTGCATTTTTGCTTTTTCAAGTTCATCTTCTTCTGCTTCTTTTTCAGCTTAATCTTCTTTTCCTTCTGCTGTTTCGGCTTATTCTTCTCTTATTTCCGCTTTTTAGGCTTATTCTTCTGTTTCTAATTCTAGTTCTTCTTGTTCTTCTAGTTCGTCTTTTTCTTCTTGTATTTCTACATCTCCATCTTCTTCTTCAACTTCTTCTGTTTCTTCTGCATTTTTTGCTTTTTCAATTAATTCTTCTTCTTATGCTGCTTCCTCCACTGTATCTTCTCTTATTTCAGCATTTTTGGCTGATTCTTCTGTTATTTCTGCTGTTTCGTCTTATTCTTCTGTTATTTCTGCTTTTCGGCTTGTGCTTCTGTTATTTCTGCTTTCTCCTATTATTCTTTTTTTCATCTTGTTCTTCTAATTCTCCTTGTTCTTCTTGTAGTTCTACATCTCCTTCTTCTTCTTCTTCACATTCTGTTTCTTCTGCACAATTTGTTTTTTCAATTACTTCTACTTCTTTTGCGTCTTCTGCTTCTTCATCAGCTTATTCTTCTGTTATTTCTGCTCTTTCGGCTTCTTCTGTTATTTTTGCTTTTTCCTCTTATTCTTCTGTTTCTACTTCTTGTTCTCCTTGTTCTTTTAGTTCTTTTGTTCTTCTTGTAGTTCTATATGTTCTTCTTCTTCTTCATCTTCTGTGACTTCTTCATTTTTGGCTTTTTCAATTACTTGCTCTCATTATGCTTATGCTTCTTCTTCAGCTGATTCTTCTGTTATTTCTGCTGTTTTGGCTCATTCTTCTGATATTTCTTCTTTTTCGGCTTATTCATTTGTTATTTCTGATTTTTCATCTTATTCTTCCTATTCTAATTCTTGCTCTTATTGTTCTTCTCCTTCTTCTTGTTCTTGTAGTTCCACATTTCCTTCTTCTTCATCATCTTCTTCTGTTTCTTCTGTTTTTTTTTTTTTGCTTTTGCAATTACTCCTCTGCTTTTTCTGCTTCTTCCTCAGCTGAATCTTCTGTTATTTCTGGTTTTTCGGCTGATTCTTCTGCTCTTTTTGCTTTTTCCCATTATTCTTCTGTTTCTTCTTGTTCATCTTGTTCTTCTAGTACTTCTTGTTCTTCCTTAGTTCTACATCTCCTTCTTCTACTTCTTCAACTTCTTCTGTTTCTTCTGAATTTTTTGCTCTTTCAAGTACTTCTTCTTCTGCTACTTCTTTTTCAGCTTATTCTGCTTTTATTTCTGCTTTTTCGACTCATTCTTCTGTTAGTTCTCCTTTCTTGTCTTATTCTTCTGTTTCTACTTCTTGTTTTTCTTGTTCTTTTAGTTCTTCTTGTTCTTCTTGTACTTCTACATCCCCGTCTTCTTCTTCATCATCTTTTGTTTCTTCTTCATTTTTTGCTTTTTCAAGTCCTTCTTCTTCTGCTTCTTCTGTTTCTTTTTCAGCTTATTCTTCTATTATTTCTGCTGTTTCGGCTTCTTCTCTTAGTTTTGCTTTTTCCTCTTATTCTTCCTATTCTACTTCTTGCTATTGATGTTCTTCTAGTTCTTCTTGTAGTTCTATATCTCCTTGTTCTTCTTCTTCATCTTCTCTTTCTTCTGTATTTTTTTATTTTTCAATTACTTGCTCTCATTCTGCTTCATCTGCTTCTTCTTCAGCTGAGTCTTCTGTTATTTTTGCTTTTTCGGCTTATTCTTCTGTTATTTTTGCTTTTTTGGCTTATTCTTCAGTTATTTCTGCTTTTTCCTCTTATTCTTCTGTTTCTTCTTCTTGTTCTTGCAATTCTTGTTGTTCTTCTTGTAGTTCTATATCTCCTTCTTCTTCTTCATCTGCTTCTTCGGATTCTTCATCAGCTTCTTATTCTATATCAGCTTGTTATTCTGTTATTCTTGTTATTATTTTGTTATTCTTTTTCTTGTTCTTTTGTTCATCTATTTTTCCCTGTTCTTCTAGTAGTTCTACATCTCCTTCTTCTTCATATTCTTCTGCATTTTTGCTTTTTCAATTACTTCTTCTGCTTCCTCTGCTTCTTCCTCAGCTTAATCTACGGTTATTTCTGCTTTTTCGGCTTATTCTTCTGTAATTTCTGCGTTTTTGGCTTATTCTTTTTCTACTTCTTGTTCTTCCTGTTCTTTTAGTTATTCTTGTTCTTCCTGTAGTTCTACATCTCCTTCCTCTTCTTCTTCATCTTCTTCTGTTTCTTCTGCATTTTTTGCTTTTTCAATTACTTCTTATTCTTCTCCTTTTTCTGCTTCTTCCTCAGCTGCCTCTACTGTTATTTGTGCTTTATCGTCTTATTCTTCAGTTTCTAATTCTTGTTATTCTTGTTCTTTTAGTTCTTCTTGTTTTTCTTGTAGTTCTATATCTCCTTCTTCTTCTTTTTCATCTTCTTCTGTTTCTTCTGCATCTTTTGCTTTTTCAATTACTTCTTCTTCTCCGGCTTCTTCCTCAGCTGAATCTTCTGTGATTTCTGCATTTTTGCCTTTTTCTTCTGTTATTTCTGCTGTTTCGTCTTATTCTTCTGTTATTTCTGCTTTTTCGCCTTCTTCTTCTGTTATTTCTGCTTTCTCCTCTTATTCTTCTGTTTCTTCTTGTTCTTCTTGTTCTGCTAGTTCTTCTTGTTCTTCTTGTAGTTCTATATCTCCTTCTTCTTCTCCATCTTTTTCTGTTTCTTCTGAATATTTTCCTTTTTCAATTACTTCTTCTTCTTCTTCTTATTTTCAGCTTATGCTTCTGTACTTTCTGCTCTTTCGGCTTATTCTTCTGTTATTTCTGCTTTTTCGGCTTATTCTTCTGTTTCGACTTTTTGTTCTTTTATTTCTTCTTGTTCTTCTTGTAGTTCTACATCTCCTTCTCCTTCTTCGTCGTCATCTTCTGTTTCTTCTGCATTTTTTTGCATTTTCAATTACTTCTTCTCCTGCTTCTTCCTCAGCTGATTCTTCTGTTATTTCTGCATTTTTGGCTTATTCTTCTATTATTTCTGCTGTTTCGTCTTATTCTCCTGTGATTTCTTCTTTTTCGGCTTTTTCTTCTGTTATTTCTGCTTTTTCCTCTTATTCTTCTGTTTCTACTTCTTGTTCTTTTTGTTCTTTTAGTTCTTCTTGTTCTTCTTGTACTTCTACATCTCTTTGTCAGCTTATTCTTCTATTATTTCTGCTGTTTCGGCTTTCTCTTCTGTTATTTCTGCTTTTTTGCCATCTTATTCTTTTTCTACTTCTTGTTCTTCCTGTTCTTTTAGTTCTTTTTGTTCTTTGTAGTTCTACATCTCCTTCTTCTTCTTCTTCATCTGCTTCTTCTGCTTCTTCATTAGCTTATTCTGTTATTTCTGCTTTTTCGGCTTATTCTTCTGTTATTTCTGCTTTTTCAGCTTATTCTTCTCTTTCTACTTCTTGTTCTTCTTGTTCTTCTTGTAGTTCTACCTCTCCTTCTCCTTCTTCTCCATCTGCTTCTTCTGCTTCTTCATCAGCTTATTCTGTTATTCTGCTTTTTCAGCTTATTCTTCTGTTATTTCTGCTTTTTCGAATTCTTCTGTTATTTTTGCTTTTTCCTCTTATTCTTCTGTTTCTACTTCTTGTTCTTATTGTTCTTGTAGTTCTTCTTGTTTTAGTAATTCTACATCTCCTTCTTCTTCTTCTTCATCGTCTTCTGCTTCTGTATTTTTGCTTTTTCAAGTTCATCTTCTTCTGCTTCTTTTTCAGCTTAATCTTCTTTTCCTTCTGCTGTTTCGGCTTATTCTCTTATTTCCGCTTTTTAGGCTTATTCTTCTGTTTCTAATTCTAGTTCTTCTTGTTCTTCTAGTTCGTCTTTTTCTTCTTGTATTTCTACATCTCCATCTTCTTCTTCCACTTCTTCTGTTTCTTCTGCATTTGTTGCTTTTTCAATTAATTCTTCTTCTTATGCTGCTTCCTCCACTGTATCTTCTCTTATTTCAGCATTTTTGGCTTATTCTCCTGTTATTTCTGCTGTTTCGTCTTATTCTTCTGTTATTTCTGCTTTTCGGCTTGTGCTTCTGTTATTTCTGCTTTCTCCTATAATTCTTTTTTTCATCTTGTTCTTCTAATTCTCCTTGTTCTTCTTGTAGTTCTACATCTCCTTCTTCTTCTTCTTCACATTCTGTTTCTTCTGCAAAATTTGTTTTTTCAATTACTTCTACTTCTTTTGCGTCTTCTGCTTCTTCATCAGCTTATTCTTCTGTTATTTCTGCTCTTTCGGCTTCTTCTGTTATTTTTGCTTTTTCCTCTTATTCTTCTGTTTCTACTTCTTGTTCTCCTTGTTCTTTTAGTTCTTTTGTTCTTCTTGTAGTTCTAAATGTTCTTCTTCTTCTTCATCTTCTGTGACTTCTTCATTTTTGGCTTTTTCAATTACTTGCTCTCATTATGCTTATGCTTCTTCTTCAGCTGATTCTTCTGTTATTTCTGCTGTTTTGGCTTATTCTTCTGATATTTCTTCTTTTTCGGCTTATTCATTTGTTATTTCTGATTTTTCATCTTATTCTTCCTATTCTAATTCTTGCTCTTATTGTTCTTCTCCTTCTTCTTGTTCTTGTAGTTCCACATTTCCTTCTTCTTCATCATCTTCTTCTGTTTCTTCTGTTTTTTTTTTTTTTGCTTTTGCAATTACTCCTCTGCTTTTTCTGCTTCTTCCTCAGCTGAATCTTCTGTTATTTCTGGTTTTTCGGCTGATTCTTCTGCTCTTTTTGCTTTTTCCCATTATTCTTCTGTTTCTTCTTGTTCATCTTGTTCTTCTAGTACTTCTTGTTCTTCCTTAGTTCCACATCTCCTTCTTCTACTTCTTCAACTTCTTCTGTTTCTTCTGAATTTTTTGCTCTTTCAAGTACTTCTTCTTCTGCTGCTTCTTTTTCAGCTTATTCTGCTTTTATTTCTGCTTTTTCGACTCATTCTTCTGTTAGTTCTCCTTTCTTGTCTTATTCTTCTGTTTCTACTTCTTATTTTTCTTGTTCTTTTAGTTCTTCTTGTTCTTCTTGTACTTCTACATCCCCGTCTTCTTCTTCATCATCTTCTGTTTCTTCTTCATTTTTTGCTTTTTCAAGTCCTTCTTCTTCTGCTTCTTCTGTTTCTTTTTCAGCTTATTCTTCTATTATTTCTGCTGTTTCGGCTTCTTCTCTTAGTTTTGCTTTTTCCTCTTATTCTTCCTATTCTACTTCTTGCTATTGATGTTCTTCTAGTTCTTCTTGTAGTTCTATATCTCCTTGTTCTTCTTCTTCATCTTCTCTTTCTTCTGTATTTTTTTATTTTTCAATTACTTGCTCTCATTCTGCTTCATCTGCTTCTTCTTCAGCTGAGTCTTCTGTTATTTTTGCTTTTTCGGCTTATTCTTCTGTTATTTTTGCTTTTTTGGCTTATTCTTCAGTTATTTCTGCTTTTTCCTCTTATTCTTCTGTTTCTTCTTCTTGTTCTTGCAATTCTTGTTGTTCTTCTTGTAGTTCTATATCTCCTTCTTCTTCTTCTTCATCTGCTTCTTCGGATTCTTCATCAGCTTGTTATTCTATATCAGCTTGTTATTCTGTTATTCTTGTTATTATTTTGTTATTCTTTTTCTTGTTCTTTTGTTCATCTATTTTTTCCTGTTCTTCTAGTAGTTCTACATCTCCTTCTTCTTCATATTCTTCTGCATTTTTGCTTTTTCAATTACTTCTTCTGCTTCCTCTGCTTCTTCCTCAGCTTAATCTACGGTTATTTCTGCTTTTTCGGCTTATTCTTCTGTTATTTCTGCGTTTTTGGCTTATTCTTTTTCTACTTCTTGTTCTTCCTGTTCTTTTAGTTATTCTTGTTCTTCCTGTAGTTCTACATCTCCTTCCTCTTCTTCTTCATCTTCTTCTGTTTCTTCTGCATTTTTTGCTTTTTCAATTACTTCTTATTCTTCTCCTTTTTCTGCTTCTTCCTCAGCTGCCTCTACTGTTATTTGTGCTTTATCGTCTTATTCTTCAGTTTCTCATTCTTGTTATTCTTGTTCTTTTAGTTCTTCTTGTTTTTCTTGTAGTTCTATATCTCCTTCTTCTTCTTTTTCATCTTCTTCTGTTTCTTCTGCATCTTTTGCTTTTTCAATTACTTCTTCTTCTCCGGCTTCTTCCTCAGCTGAATCTTCTGTGATTTCTGCATTTTTGCCTTTTTCTTCTGTTATTTCTGCTGTTTCGTCTTATTCTTCTGTTATTTCTGCTTTTTCGCCTTCTTCTTCTGTTATTTCTGCTTTCTCCTCTTATTCTTCTGTTTCTTCTTGTTCTTCTTGTTCTGCTAGTTCTTCTTGTTCTTCTTGTAGTTCTATATCTCCTTCTTCTTCTCCATCTTTTTCTGTTTCTTCTGAATATTTTCCTTTTTCAATTACTTCTTCTTCTTCTTCTTATTTTCAGCTTATGCTTCTGTAATTTCTGCTCTTTCGTCTTATTCTTCTGTTATTTCTGCTTTTTCGGCTTATTCTTCTGTTATTTCTGCTTTCTCCTCTTATTCTTCTGTTTCTTCTTGTTCTTCTTGTTCTGCTAGTTCTTCTTGTTCTTCTTGTAGTTCTATATCTCCTTCTTCTTCTCCATCTTTTTCTGTTTCTTCTGAATATTTTCCTTTTTCAATTACTTCTTCTTCTTCTTCTTATTTTCAGCTTATGCTTCTGTAATTTCTGCTCTTTCGTCTTATTCTTCTGTTATTTCTGCTTTTTCGCCTTCTTCTTCTGTTATTTCTGCTTTCTCCTCTTATTCTTCTGTTTCTTCTTGTTCTTCTTGTTCTGCTAGTTCTTCTTGTTCTTCTTGTAGTTCTATATCTCCTTCTTCTTCTCCATCTTTTTCTGTTTCTTCTGAATATTTTCCTTTTTCAATTACTTCTTCTTCTTCTTCTTATTTTCAGCTTATGCTTCTGTACTTTCTGCTCTTTCGGCTTATTCTTCTGTTATTTCTGCTTTTTCGGCTTATTCTTCTGTTTCTACTTTTTGTTCTTTTATTTCTTCTTGTTCTTCTTGTAGTTCTACATCTCCTTCTCCTTCTTCGTCGTCATCTTCTGTTTCTTCTGCATTTTTTTGCATTTTCAATTACTTCTTCTCCTGCTTCTTCCTCAGCTGATTCTTCTGTTATTTCTGCATTTTTGGCTTATTCTTCTATTATTTCTGCTGTTTCGTCTTATTCTCCTGTGATTTCTACTTTTTCGGCTTTTTCTTCTGTTACTTCTGCTTTTTCCTCTTATTCTTCTGTTTCTACTTCTTGTTCTTTTTGTTCTTTTAGTTCTTCTTGTTCTTCTTGTACTTCTACATCTCTTTGTCAGCTTATTCTTCTATTATTTCTGCTGTTTCGGCTTTCTCTTCTGTTATTTCTTCTTTTTTGCCTTCTTATTCTTTTTCTACTTCTTGTTCTTCCTGTTCTTTTAGTTCTTTTTGTTCTTTGTAGTTCTACATCTCCTTCTTCTTCTTCTTCATCTGCTTCTTCTGCTTCTTCATTAGCTTATTCTGTTATTTCTGCTTTTTCGGCTTATTCTTCTGTTATTTCTGCTTTTTCAGCTTATTCTTCTCTTTCTACTTCTTGTTCTTCTTGTTCTTCTTGTAGTTCTACCTCTCCTTCTCCTTCTTCTCCATCTGCTTCTTCTGCTTCTTCATCAGCTTATTCTGTTATTCTGCTTTTTCAGCTTATTCTTCTGTTATTTCTGCTTTTTCGAATTCTTCTGTTATTTTTGCTTTTTCCTCTTATTCTTCTGTTTCTACTTCTTGTTCTTATTGTTCTTGTAGTTCTTCTTGTTTTAGTAATTCTACATCTCCTTCTTCTTCTTCTTCATCGTCTTCTGCTTCTGCATTTTTGCTTTTTCAAGTTCATCTTCTTCTGCTTCTTTTTCAGCTTAATCTTCTTTTCCTTCTGCTGTTTCGGCTTATTCTTCTCTTATTTCCGCTTTTTAGGCTTATTCTTCTGTTTCTAATTCTAGTTCTTCTTGTTCTTCTAGTTCGTCTTTTTCTTCTTGTATTTCTACATCTCCATCTTCTTCTTCAACTTCTTCTGTTTCTTCTGCATTTTTTGCTTTTTCAATTAATTCTTCTTCTTATGCTGCTTCCTCCACTGTATCTTCTCTTATTTCAGCATTTTTGGCTTATTCTTCTGTTATTTCTGCTGTTTCGTCTTATTCTTCTGTTATTTCTGCTTTTCGGCTTGTGCTTCTGTTATTTCTGCTTTCTCCTATTATTCTTTTTTTCATCTTGTTCTTCTAATTCTCCTTGTTCTTCTTGTAGTTCTACATCTCCTTCTTCTTCTTCTTCACATTCTGTTTCTTCTGCACAATTTGTTTTTTCAATTACTTCTACTTCTTTTGCGTCTTCTGCTTCTTCATCAGCTTATTCTTCTGTTATTTCTGCTCTTTCGGCTTCTTCTGTTATTTTTGCTTTTTCCTCTTATTCTTCTGTTTCTACTTCTTGTTCTCCTTGTTCTTTTAGTTCTTTTGTTCTTCTTGTAGTTCTATATGTTCTTCTTCTTCTTCATCTTCTGTGACTTCTTCATTTTTGGCTTTTTCAATTACTTGCTCTCATTATGCTTATGCTTCGTCTTCAGCTGATTCTTCTGTTATTTCTGCTGTTTTGACTTATTCTTCTGATATTTCTTCTTTTTCGGCTTATTCATTTGTTATTTCTGATTTTTCATCTTATTCTTCCTATTCTAATTCTTGCTCTTATTGTTCTTCTCCTTCTTCTTGTTCTTGTAGTTCCACATTTCCTTCTTCTTCATCATCTTCTTCTGTTTCTTCTGTTTTTTTTTTTTTTGCTTTTGCAATTACTCCTCTGCTTTTTCTGCTTCTTCCTCAGCTGAATCTTCTGTTATTTCTGGTTTTTCGGCTGATTCTTCTGCTCTTTTTGCTTTTTCCCATTATTCTTCTGTTTCTTCTTGTTCATCTTGTTCTTCTAGTACTTCTTGTTCTTCCTTAGTTCTACATCTCCTTCTTCTACTTCTTCAACTTCTTCTGTTTCTTCTGAATTTTTTGCTCTTTCAAGTACTTCTTCTTCTGCTGCTTCTTTTTCAGCTTATTCTGCTTTTATTTCTGCTTTTTCGACTCATTCTTCTGTTAGTTCTCCTTTCTTGTCTTATTCTTCTGTTTCTACTTCTTGTTTTTCTTGTTTTTTTAGTTCTTCTTGTTCTTCTTGTACTTCTACATCCCCGTCTTCTTCTTCATCATCTTCTGTTTCTTCTTCATTTTTTTGCTTTTTCAAGTCCTTCTTCTTCTGCTTCTTCTGTTTCTTTTTCAGCTTATTCTTCTATTATTTCTGCTGTTTCGGCTTCTTCTCTTAGTTTTGCTTTTTCCTCTTATTCTTCCTATTCTACTTCTTGCTATTGATGTTCTTCTAGTTCTTCTTGTAGTTCTATATCTCCTTGTTCTTCTTCTTCATCTTCTCTTTCTTCTGTATTTTTTTATTTTTCAATTACTTGCTCTCATTCTGCTTCATCTGCTTCTTCTTCAGCTGAGTCTTCTGTTATTTTTGCTTTTTCGGCTTATTCTTCTGTTATTTTTGCTTTTTTGGCTTATTCTTCAGTTATTTCTGGTTTTTCCTCTTATTCTTCTGTTTCTTCTTCTTGTTCTTGCAATTCTTGTTGTTCTTCTTGTAGTTCTATATCTCCTTCTTCTTCTTCTTCATCTGCTTCTTCGGATTCTTCATCAGCTTCTTATTCTATATCAGCTTGTTATTCTGTTATTCTTGTTATTATTTTGTTATTCTTTTTCTTGTTCTTTTGTTCATCTATTTTTCCCTGTTCTTCTAGTAGTTCTACATCTCCTTCTTCTTCATATTCTTCTGCATTTTTGCTTTTTCAATTACTTCTTCTGCTTCCTCTGCTTCTTCCTCAGCTTAATCTACGGTTATTTCTGCTTTTTCGGCTTATTCTTCTGTTATTTCTGCGTTTTGGCTTATTCTTTTTCTACTTCTTGTTCTTCCTGTTCTTTTAGTTATTCTTGTTCTTCCTGTAGTTCTACATCTCCTTCCTCTTCTTCTTCATCTTCTTCTGTTTCTTCTGCATTTTTTGCTTTTTCAATTACTTCTTATTCTTCTCCTTTTTCTGCTTCTTCCTCAGCTGCCTCTACTGTTATTTGTGCTTTATCGTCTTATTCTTCAGTTTCTAATTCTTGTTATTCTTGTTCTTTTAGTTCTTCTTGTTTTTCTTGTAGTTCTATATCTCCTTCTTCTTCTTTTTCATCTTCTTCTGTTTCTTCTGCATCTTTTGCTTTTTCAATTACTTCTTCTTCTCCGGCTTCTTCCTCAGCTGAATCTTCTGTGATTTCTGCATTTTTGCCTTTTTCTTCTGTTATTTCTGCTGTTTCGTCTTATTCTTCTGTTATTTCTGCTTTTTCGCCTTCTTCTTCTGTTATTTCTGCTTTCTCCTCTTATTCTTCTGTTTCTTCTTGTTCTTCTTGTTCTGCTAGTTCTTCTTGTTCTTCTTGTAGTTCTATATCTCCTTCTTCTTCTCCATCTTTTTCTGTTTCTTCTGAATATTTTCCTTTTTCAATTACTTCTTCTTCTTCTTCTTATTTTCAGCTTATGCTTCTGTAATTTCTGCTCTTTCGGCTTATTCTTCTGTTATTTCTGCTTTTTCGGCTTATTCTTCTGTTTCTACTTTTTGTTCTTTTATTTCTTCTTGTTCTTCTTGTAGTTCTACATCTCCTTCTCCTTCTTCGTCGTCATCTTCTGTTTCTTCTGCATTTTTTTGCATTTTCAATTACTTCTTCTCCTGCTTCTTCCTCAGCTGATTCTTCTGTTATTTCTGCATTTTTGGCTTATTCTTCTATTATTTCTGCTGTTTCGTCTTATTCTCCTGTGATTTCTTCTTTTTCGGCTTTTTCTTCTGTCATTTCTGCTTTTTCCTCTTATTCTTCTGTTTCTACTTCTTGTTCTTTTTGTTCTTTTAGTTCTTCTTGTTCTTCTTGTACTTCTACATCTCTTTGTCAGCTTATTCTTCTATTATTTCTGCTGTTTCGGCTTTCTCTTCTGTTATTTCTTCTTTTTTGCCTTCTTATTCTTTTTCTACTTCTTGTTCTTCCTGTTCTTTTAGTTCTTTTTGTTCTTTGTAGTTCTACATCTCCTTCTTCTTCTTCTTCATCTGCTTCTTCTGCTTCTTCATTAGCTTATTCTGTTATTTCTGCTTTTTCGGCTTATTCTTCTGTTATTTCTGCTTTTTCAGCTTATTCTTCTCTTTCTACTTCTTGTTCTTCTTGTTCTTCTTGTAGTTCTACCTCTCCTTCTCCTTCTTCTCCATCTGCTTCTTCTGCTTCTTCATCAGCTTATTCTGTTATTCTGCTTTTTCAGCTTATTCTTCTGTTATTTCTGCTTTTTCGAATTCTTCTGTTATTTTTGCTTTTTCCTCTTATTCTTCTGTTTCTACTTCTTGTTCTTATTGTTCTTGTAGTTCTTCTTGTTTTAGTAATTCTACATCTCCTTCTTCTTCTTCTTCATCGTCTTCTGCTTCTGCATTTTTGCTTTTTCAAGTTCATCTTCTTCTGCTTCTTTTTCAGCTTAATCTTCTTTTCCTTCTGCTGTTTCGGCTTATTCTTCTCTTATTTCCGCTTTTTAGGCTTATTCTTCTGTTTCTAATTCTAGTTCTTCTTGTTCTTCTAGTTCGTCTTTTTCTTCTTGTATTTCTACATCTCCATCTTCTTCTTCAACTTCTTCTGTTTCTTCTGCATTTTTTGCTTTTTCAATTAATTCTTCTTCTTATGCTGCTTCCTCCACTGTATCTTCTCTTATTTCAGCATTTTTGGCTTATTCTTCTGTTATTTCTGCTGTTTCGTCTTATTCTTCTGTTATTTCTGCTTTTCGGCTTGTGCTTCTGTTATTTCTGCTTTCTCCTATTATTCTTTTTTTCATCTTGTTCTTCTAATTCTCCTTGTTCTTCTTGTAGTTCTACATCTCCTTCTTCTTCTTCTTCACATTCTGTTTCTTCTGCACAATTTGTTTTTTCAATTACTTCTACTTCTTTTGCGTCTTCTGCTTCTTCATCAGCTTATTCTTCTGTTATTTCTGCTCTTTCGGCTTCTTCTGTTATTTTTGCTTTTTCCTCTTATTCTTCTGTTTCTACTTCTTGTTCTCCTTGTTCTTTTAGTTCTTTTGTTCTTCTTGTAGTTCTATATGTTCTTCTTCTTCTTCATCTTCTGTGACTTCTTCATTTTTGGCTTTTTCAATTACTTGCTCTCATTATGCTTATGCTTCTTCTTCAGCTGATTCTTCTGTTATTTCTGCTGTTTTGGCTTATTCTTCTGATATTTCTTCTTTTTCGGCTTATTCATTTGTTATTTCTGATTTTTCATCTTATTCTTCCTATTCTAATTCTTGCTCTTATTGTTCTTCTCCTTCTTCTTGTTCTTGTAGTTCCACATTTCCTTCTTCTTCATCATCTTCTTCTGTTTCTTCTGTTTTTTTTTTTTGCTTTTGCAATTACTCCTCTGCTTTTTCTGCTTCTTCCTCAGCTGAATCTTCTCTTATTTCTGGTTTTTCGGCTGATTCTTCTGTTCTTTTTGCTTTTTCCCATTATTCTTCTGTTTCTTCTTGTTCATCTTGTTCTTCTAGTACTTCTTGTTCTTCCTTAGTTCTACATCTCCTTCTTCTACTTCTTCAACTTCTTCTGTTTCTTCTAATTTTTTTGCTCTTTCAAGTACTTCTTCTTCTGCTGCTTCTTTTTCAGCTTATTCTGCTTTTATTTCTGCTTTTTCGACTCATTCTTCTGTTATTTCTCCTTTCTTGTCTTATTCTTCTGTTTCTACTTCTTGTTTTTCTTGTTCTTTTAGTTCTTCTTGTTCTTCTTGTACTTCTACATCCCCGTCTTCTTCTTCATCATCTTCTGTTTCTTCTTCATTTTTTGCTTTTTCAAGTCCTTCTTCTGCTTCTTCTGTTTCTTTTTCAGCTTATTCTTCTATTATTTCTGCTGTTTCGGCTTCTTCTCTTAGTTTTGCTTTTTCCTCTTATTCTTCCTATTCTACTTCTTGCTATTGATGTTCTTCTAGTTCTTCTTGTAGTTCTATATCTCCTTGTTCTTCTTCTTCATCTTCTCTTTCTTCTGTATTTTTTTATTTTTCAATTACTTGCTCTCATTCTGCTTCATCTGCTTCTTCTTCAGCTGAGTCTTCTGTTATTTTTGCTTTTTCGGCTTATTCTTCTGTTATTTTTGCTTTTTTGGCTTATTCTTCAGTTATTTCTGCTTTTTCCTCTTATTCTTCTGTTTCTTCTTCTTGTTCTTGCAATTCTTGTTGTTCTTCTTGTAGTTCTATATCTCCTTCTTCTTCTTCTTCATCTGCTTCTTCGGATTCTTCATCAGCTTGTTATTCTATATCAGCTTGTTATTCTGTTATTCTTGTTATTATTTTGTTATTCTTTTTCTTGTTCTTTTGTTCATCTATTTTTTCCTGTTCTTCTAGTAGTTCTACATCTCCTTCTTCTTCATATTCTTCTGCATTTTTGCTTTTTCAATTACTTCTTCTGCTTCCTCTGCTTCTTCCTCAGCTTAATCTACGGTTATTTCTGCTTTTTCGGCTTATTCTTCTGTTATTTCTGCGTTTTTGGCTTATTCTTTTTCTACTTCTTGTTCTTCCTGTTCTTTTAGTTATTCTTGTTCTTCCTGTAGTTCTACATCTCCTTCCTCTTCTTCTTCATCTTCTTCTGTTTCTTCTGCATTTTTTGCTTTTTCAATTACTTCTTATTCTTCTCCTTTTTCTGCTTCTTCCTCAGCTGCCTCTACTGTTATTTGTGCTTTATCGTCTTATTCTTCAGTTTCTCATTCTTGTTATTCTTGTTCTTTTAGTTCTTCTTGTTTTTCTTGTAGTTCTATATCTCCTTCTTCTTCTTTTTCATCTTCTTCTGTTTCTTCTGCATCTTTTGCTTTTTCAATTACTTCTTCTTCTCCGGCTTCTTCCTCAGCTGAATCTTCTGTGATTTCTGCATTTTTGCCTTTTTCTTCTGTTATTTCTGCTGTTTCGTCTTATTCTTCTGTTATTTCTGCTTTTTCGCCTTCTTCTTCTGTTATTTCTGCTTTCTCCTCTTATTCTTCTGTTTCTTCTTGTTCTTCTTGTTCTGCTAGTTCTTCTTGTTCTTCTTGTAGTTCTATATCTCCTTCTTCTTCTCCATCTTTTTCTGTTTCTTCTGAATATTTTCCTTTTTCAATTACTTCTTCTTCTTCTTCTTATTTTCAGCTTATGCTTCTGTAATTTCTGCTCTTTCGGCTTATTCTTCTGTTATTTCTGCTCTTTCGGCTTATTCTTCTGTTTCTACTTTTTGTTCTTTTATTTCTTCTTGTTCTTCTTGTAGTTCTACATCTCCTTCTCCTTCTTCGTCGTCATCTTCTGTTTCTTCTGCATGTTTTTGCATTTTCAATTACTTCTTCTCCTGCTTCTTCCTCAGCTGATTCTTCTGTTATTTCTGCATTTTTGGCTTATTCTTCTATTATTTCTGCTGTTTCGTCTTATTCTCCTGTGATTTCTTCTTTTTCGGCTTTTTCTTCTGTTATTTCTGCTTTTTCCTCTTATTCTTCTGTTTCTACTTCTTGTTCTTTTTGTTCTTTTAGTTCTTCTTGTTCTTCTTGTACTTCTACATCTCTTTGTCAGCTTATTCTTCTATTATTTCTGCTGTTTCGGCTTTCTCTTCTGTTATTTCTTCTTTTTTGCCTTCTTATTCTTTTTCTACTTCTTGTGCTTCCTGTTCTTTTAGTTCTTTTTGTTCTTTGTAGTTCTACATCTCCTTCTTCTTCTTCTTCATCTGCTTCTTCTGCTTCTTCATTAGCTTATTCTGTTATTTCTGCTTTTTCGGCTTATTCTTCTGTTATTTCTGCTTTTTCAGCTTATTCTTCTCTTTCTACTTCTTGTTCTTCTTGTTCTTCTTGTAGTTCTACCTCTCCTTCTCCTTCTTCTCCATCTGCTTCTTCTGCTTCTTCATCAGCTTATTCTGTTATTCTGCTTTTTCAGCTTATTCTTCTGTTATTTCTGCTTTTTCGAATTCTTCTGTTATTTTTGCTTTTTCCTCTTATTCTTCTGTTTCTACTTCTTGTTCTTATTGTTCTTGTAGTTCTTCTTGTTTTAGTAATTCTACATCTCCTTCTTCTTCTTCTTCATCGTCTTCTGCTTCTGCATTTTTGCTTTTTCAAGTTCATCTTCTTCTGCTTCTTTTTCAGCTTAATCTTCTTTTCCTTCTGCTGTTTCGGCTTATTCTTCTCTTATTTCCGCTTTTTAGGCTTATTCTTCTGTTTCTAATTCTAGTTCTTCTTGTTCTTCTAGTTCGTCTTTTTCTTCTTGTATTTCTACATCTCCATCTTCTTCTTCAACTTCTTCTGTTTCTTCTGCATTTTTTGCTTTTTCAATTAATTCTTCTTCTTATGCTGCTTCCTCCAATGTATCATCTCTTATTTCAGCATTTTTGGCTTATTCTTCTGTTATTTCTGCGGTTTCGTCTTATTCTTCTGTTATTTCTGCTTTTCGGCTTGTGCTTCTGTTATTTCTGCTTTCTCCTATTATTCTTTTTTTCATCTTGTTCTTCTAATTCTCCTTGTTCTTCTTGTAGTTCTACATCTCCTTCTTCTTCTTCTTCACATTCTGTTTCTTCTGCACAATTTGTTTTTTCAATTACTTCTACTTCTTTTGCGTCTTCTGCTTCTTCATCAGCTTATTCTTCTGTTATTTCTGCTGTTTCGGATTCTTCTGTTATTTTTGCTTTTTCCTCTTATTCTTCTGTTTCTACTTCTTGTTCTCCTTGTTCTTTTAGTTCTTTTGTTCTTCTTGTAGTTCTAAATGTTCTTCTTCTTCTTCATCTTCTGTGACTTCTTCATTTTTGGCTTTTTCAATTACTTGCTCTCATTATGCTTATGCTTCTTCTTCAGCTGATTCTTCTGTTATTTCTGCTGTTTTGGCTTATTCTTCTGATATTTCTTCTTTTTCGGCTTATTCATTTGTTATTTCTGATTTTTCATCTTATTCTTCCTATTCTAATTCTTGCTCTTATTGTTCTTCTCCTTCTTCTTGTTCTTGTAGTTCCACATTTCCTTCTTCTTCATCATCTTCTTCTGTTTCTTCTGTTTTTTTTTTTTGCTTTTGCAATTACTCCTCTGCTTTTTCTGCTTCTTCCTCAGCTGAATCTTCTGTTATTTCTGGTTTTTCAGCTGATTCTTCTGCTCTTTTTGCTTTTTCCCATTATTCTTCTGTTTCTTCTTGTTCATCTTGTTCTTCTAGTACTTCTTGTTCTTCCTTACTTCTACATCTCCTTCTTCTACTTCTTCAACTTCTTCTGTTTCTTCTAATTTTTTTGCTCTTTCAAGTACTTCTTCTTCTGCTGCTTCTTTTTCAGCTTATTCTGCTTTTATTTCTGCTTTTTCGACTCATTCTTCTGTTAGTTCTCCTTTCTTGTCTTATTCTTCTGTTTCTACTTCTTGTTTTTCTTGTTCTTTTAGTTCTTCTTGTTCTTCTTGTACTTCTACATCCCCGTCTTCTTCTTCTTCATCTTCTGTTTCTTCTGCATTTTTTGCTTTTTCAAGTCCTTCTTCTTCTGCTTCTTCTGTTTCTTTTTCAGCTTATTCTTCTATTATTTCTGCTGTTTCGGCTTCTTCTCTTAGTTTTGCTTTTTCCTCTTATTCTTCCTATTCTACTTCTTGCTATTGATGTTCTTCTAGTTCTTCTTGTAGTTCTATATCTCCTTGTTCTTCTTCTTCATCTTCTCTTTCTTCTGTATTTTTTTATTTTTCAATTACTTGCTCTCATTCTGCTTCATCTGCTTCTTCTTCAGCTGAGTCTTCTGTTATTTTTGCTTTTTCGGCTTATTCTTATGTTATTTTTGCTTTTTTGGCTTATTCTTCAGTTATTTCTGCTTTTTCCTCTTATTCTTCTGTTTCTTCTTCTTGTTCTTGCAATTCTTGTTGTTCTTCTTGTAGTTCTATATCTCCTTCTTCTTCTTCTTCATCTGCTTCTTCGGATTCTTCATCAGCTTGTTATTCTATATCAGCTTGTTATTCTGTTATTCTTGTTATTATTTTGTTATTCTTTTTCTTGTTCTTTTGTTCATCTATTTTTTCCTGTTCTTCTAGTAGTTCTACATCTCCTTCTTCTTCATATTCTTCTGCATTTTTGCTTTTTCAATTACTTCTTCTGCTTCCTCTGCTTCTTCCTCAGCTTAATCTACGGTTATTTCTGCTTTTTTGGCTTATTCTTCTGTTATTTCTGCGTTTTTGGCTTATTCTTTTTCTACTTCTTGTTCTTCCTGTTCTTTTAGTTATTCTTGTTCTTCCTGTAGTTCTACATCTCCTTCTTCTTCTTCTTCATCTTCTTCTGTTTCTTCTGCATTTTGTGCTTTTTCAATTACTTCTTATTCTTCTCCTTTTTCTGCTTCTTCCTCAGCTGCCTCTACTGTTATTTGTGCTTTATCGTCTTATTCTTCAGTTTCTAATTCTTGTTATTCTTGTTCTTTTAGTTCTTCTTGTTTTTCTTGTAGTTCTATATCTCCTTCTTCTTCTTTTTCATCTTCTTCTGTTTCTTCTGCATCTTTTGCTTTTTCAATTACTTCTTCTTCTCCGGCTTCTTCCTCAGCTGAATCTTCTGTGATTTCTGCATTTTTGCCTTTTTCTTCTGTTATTTCTGCTGTTTCGTCTTATTCTTCTGTTATTTCTGCTTTTTCGCCTTCTTCTTCTGTTATTTCTGCTTTCTCCTCTTATTCTTCTGTTTCTTCTTGTTCTTCTTGTTCTGCTAGTTCTTCTTGTTCTTCTTGTAGTTCTATATCTCCTTCTTCTTCTCCATCTTTTTCTGTTTCTTCTGAATATTTTCCTTTTTCAATTACTTCTTCTTCTTCTTCTTATTTTCAGCTTATGCTTCTGTAATTTCTGCTCTTTCAGCTTATTCTTCTGTTATTTCTGCTTTTTCGGCTTATTCTTCTGTTTCTACTTTTTGTTCTTTTATTTCTTCTTGTTCCTCTTGTAGTTCTACATCTCCTTCTCCTTCTTCGTCGTCATCTTCTGTTTCTTCTGCATTTTTTTGCATTTTCAATTACTTCTTCTCCTGCTTCTTCCTCAGCTGATTCTTCTGTTATTTCTGCATTTTTGGCTTATTCTTCTATTATTTCTGCTGTTTCGTCTTATTCTCCTGTGATTTCTTCTTTTTCGGCTGTTTCTTCTGTTATTTCTGCTTTTTCCTCTTATTCTTCTGTTTCTACTTCTTGTTCTTTTTGTTCTTTTAGTTCTTCTTGTGCTTCTTGTACTTCTACATCTCTTTGTCAGCTTATTCTTCTATTATTTCTGCTGTTTCGGCTTTCTCTTCTGTTATTTCTGCTTTTTTGCCTTCTTATTCTTTTTCTACTTCTTGTTCTTCCTGTTCTTTTAGTTCTTTTTCTTCTTTGTAGTTCTACATCTCCTTCTTCTTCTTCTTCATCTGCTTCTTCTGCTTCTTCATTAGCTTATTCTGTTATTTCTGCTTTTTCGGCTTATTCTTCTGTTATTTCTGCTTTTTCAGCTTATTCTTCTCTTTCTACTTCTTGTTCTTCTTGTTCTTCTTGTAGTTCTACCTCTCCTTCTCCTTCTTCTCCATCTGCTTCTTCTGCTTCTTCATCAGCTTATTCTGTTATTCTGCTTTTTCAGCTTATTCTTCTGTTATTTCTGCTTTTTCGAATTCTTCTGTTATTTTTGCTTTTTCCTCTTATTCTTCTGTTTCTACTTCTTGTTCTTATTGTTCTTGTAGTTCTTCTTGTTTTAGTAATTCTACATCTCCTTCTTCTTCTTCTTCATCGTCTTCTGCTTCTGCATTTTTGCTTTTTCAAGTTCATCTTCTTCTGCTTCTTTTTCAGCTTAATCTTCTTTTCCTTCTGCTGTTTCGGCTTATTCTTCTCTTATTTCCGCTTTTTAGGCTTATTCTTCTGTTTCTAATTCTAGTTCTTCTTGTTCTTCTAGTTCGTCTTTTTCTTCTTGTATTTCTACATCTCCATCTTCTTCTTCAACTTCTTCTGTTTCTTCTGCATTTTTTGCTTTTTCAATTAATTCTTCTTCTTATGCTGCTTCCTCCACTGTATCTTCTCTTATTTCAGCATTTTTGGCTTATTCTTCTGTTATTTCTGCTGTTTCGTCTTATTCTTCTGTTATTTCTGCTTTTCGGCTTGTGCTTCTGTTATTTCTGCTTTCTCCTATTATTCTTTTTTTCATCTTGTTCTTCTAATTCTCCTTGTTCTTCTTGTAGTTCTACATCTCCTTCTTCTTCTTCTTCTTCACATTCTGTTTCTTCTGCACAATTTGTTTTTTCAATTACTTCTACTTCTTTTGCGTCTTCTGCTTCTTCATCAGCTTATTCTTCTGTTATTTCTGCTCTTTCGGCTTCTTCTCTTATTTTTGCTTTTTCCTCTTATTCTTCTGTTTCTACTTCTTGTTCTCCTTGTTCTTTTAGTTCTTTTGTTCTTCTTGTAGTTCTATATGTTCTTCTTCTTCTTCATCTTCTGTGACTTCTTCATTTTTGGCTTTTTCAATTACTTGCTCTTATTATGCTTATGCTTCTTCTTCAGCTGATTCTTCTGTTATTTCTGCTGTTTTGGCTTATTCTTCTGATATTTCTTCTTCTTCGGCTTAATCATTTGTTATTTCTGATTTTTCATCTTATTCTTCCTATTCTAATTCTTGCTCTTATTGTTCTTCTCCTTCTTCTTGTTCTTGTAGTTCCACATTTCCTTCTTCTTCATCATCTTCTTCTGTTTCTTCTGTGGTTTTTTTTTTGCTTTTTCAATTACTCCTCTGCTTTTTCTGCTTCTTCCTCATCTGAATCTTCTGTTATTTCTGGTTTTTCGGCTGATTCTTCTGTTCTTTTTGCTTTTTCCCATTATTCTTCTGTTTCTTCTTGTTCATCTTGTTCTTCTAGTACTTCTTGTTCTTCCTTAGTTCTACATCTCCTTCTTCTACTTCTTCAACTTCTTCTGTTTCTTCTGAATTTTTTGCTCTTTCAAGTACTTCTTCTTCTGCTGCTTCTTTTTCAGCTTATTCTGCTTTTATTTCTGCTTTTTCGACTCATTCTTCTGTTATTTCTCCTTTCTTGTCTTATTCTTCTGTTTCTACTTCTTGTTTTTCTTGTTCTTTTAGTTCTTCTTGTTCTTCTTGTACTTCTACATCCCCGTCTTCTTCTTCTTCATCTTCTGTTTCTTCTGCATTTTTTGCTTTTTCAAGTCCTTCTTCTTCTGCTTCTTCTGTTTCTTTTTCAGCTTATTCTTCTATTATTTCTGCTGTTTCGGCTTCTTCTCTTAGTTTTGCTTTTTCCTCTTATTCTTCCTATTCTACTTCTTGCTATTGATGTTCTTCTAGTTCTTCTTGTAGTTCTATATCTCCTTGTTCTTCTTCTTCATCTTCTCTTTCTTCTGTATTTTTTTATTTTTCAATTACTTGCTCTCATTCTGCTTCATCTGCTTCTTCTTCAGCTGAGTCTTCTGTTATTTTTGCTTTTTCGGCTTATTCTTCTGTTATTTTTGCTTTTTTGGCTTATTCTTCAGTTATTTCTGCTTTTTCCTCTTATTCTTCTGTTTCTTTTTCTTGTTCTTGCAATTCTTGTTGTTCTTCTTGTAGTTCTATATCTCCTTCTTCTTCTTCTTCATCTGCTTCTTCGGATTCTTCATCAGCTTCTTATTCTATATCAGCTTGTTATTCTGTTATTCTTGTTATTATTTTGTTATTCTTTTTCTTGTTCTTTTGTTCATCTATTTTTTCCTGTTCTTCTAGTAGTTCTACATCTCCTTCTTCTTCATATTCTTCTGCATTTTTGCTTTTTCAATTACTTCTTCTGCTTCCTCTGCTTCTTCCTCAGCTTAATCTACGGTTATTTCTGCTTTTTCGGCTTATTCTTCTGTTATTTCTGCGTTTTTGGCTTATTCTTTTTCTACTTCTTGTTCTTCCTGTTCTTTTAGTTATTCTTGTTCTTCCTGTAGTTCTACATCTCCTTCTTCTTCTTCTTCATCTTCTTCTGTTTCTTCTGCATTTTTTGCTTTTTCAATTACTTCTTATTCTTCTCCTTTTTCTGCTTCTTCCTCAGCTGCCTCTACTGTTATTTGTGCTTTATCGTCTTATTCTTCAGTTTCTCATTCTTGTTATTCTTGTTCTTTTAGTTCTTCTTGTTTTTCTTCTAGTTCTATATCTCCTTCTTCTTCTTTTTCATCTTCTTCTGTTTCTTCTGCATCTTTTGCTTTTTCAATTACTTCTTCTTCTCCGGCTTCTTCCTCAGCTGAATCTTCTGTGATTTCTGCATTTTTGCCTTTTTCTTCTGTTATTTCTGCTGTTTCGTCTTATTCTTCTGTTATTTCTGCTTTTTCGCCTTCTTCTTCTGTTATTTCTGCTTTCTCCTCTTATTCTTCTGTTTCTTCTTGTTCTTCTTGTTCTGCTAGTTCTTCTTGTTCTTCTTGTAGTTCTATATCTCCTTCTTCTTCTCCATCTTTTTCTGTTTCTTCTGAATATTTTCCTTTTTCAATTACTTCTTCTTCTTCTTCTTATTTTCAGCTTATGCTTCTGTAATTTCTGCTCTTTCGGCTTATTCTTCTGTTATTTCTGCTCTTTCGGCTTATTCTTCTGTTTCTACTTTTTGTTCTTTTATTTCTTCTTGTTCTTCTTGTAGTTCTACATCTCCTTCTCCTTCTTCGTCGTCATCTTCTGTTTCTTCTGCATGTTTTTGCATTTTCAATTACTTCTTCTCCTGCTTCTTCCTCAGCTGATTCTTCTGTTATTTCTGCATTTTTGGCTTATTCTTCTATTATTTCTGCTGTTTCGTCTTATTCTCCTGTGATTTCTTCTTTTTCGGCTTTTTCTTCTGTTATTTCTGCTTTTTCCTCTTATTCTTCTGTTTCTACTTCTTGTTCTTTTTGTTCTTTTAGTTCTTCTTGTTCTTCTTGTACTTCTACATCTCTTTGTCAGCTTATTCTTCTATTATTTCTGCTGTTTCGGCTTTCTCTTCTGTTATTTCTTCTTTTTTGCCTTCTTATTCTTTTTCTACTTCTTGTGCTTCCTGTTCTTTTAGTTCTTTTTGTTCTTTGTAGTTCTACATCTCCTTCTTCTTCTTCTTCATCTGCTTCTTCTGCTTCTTCATTAGCTTATTCTGTTATTTCTGCTTTTTCGGCTTATTCTTCTGTTATTTCTGCTTTTTCAGCTTATTCTTCTCTTTCTACTTCTTGTTCTTCTTGTTCTTCTTGTAGTTCTACCTCTCCTTCTCCTTCTTCTCCATCTGCTTCTTCTGCTTCTTCATCAGCTTATTCTGTTATTCTGCTTTTTCAGCTTATTCTTCTGTTATTTCTGCTTTTTCGAATTCTTCTGTTATTTTTGCTTTTTCCTCTTATTCTTCTGTTTCTACTTCTTGTTCTTATTGTTCTTGTAGTTCTTCTTGTTTTAGTAATTCTACATCTCCTTCTTCTTCTTCTTCATCGTCTTCTGCTTCTGCATTTTTGCTTTTTCAAGTTCATCTTCTTCTGCTTCTTTTTCAGCTTAATCTTCTTTTCCTTCTGCTGTTTCGGCTTATTCTTCTCTTATTTCCGCTTTTTAGGCTTATTCTTCTGTTTCTAATTCTAGTTCTTCTTGTTCTTCTAGTTCGTCTTTTTCTTCTTGTATTTCTACATCTCCATCTTCTTCTTCAACTTCTTCTGTTTCTTCTGCATTTTTTGCTTTTTCAATTAATTCTTCTTCTTATGCTGCTTCCTCCAATGTATCATCTCTTATTTCAGCATTTTTGGCTTATTCTTCTGTTATTTCTGCGGTTTCGTCTTATTCTTCTGTTATTTCTGCTTTTCGGCTTGTGCTTCTGTTATTTCTGCTTTCTCCTATTATTCTTTTTTTCATCTTGTTCTTCTAATTCTCCTTGTTCTTCTTGTAGTTCTACATCTCCTTCTTCTTCTTCTTCACATTCTGTTTCTTCTGCACAATTTGTTTTTTCAATTACTTCTACTTCTTTTGCGTCTTCTGCTTCTTCATCAGCTTATTCTTCTGTTATTTCTGCTGTTTCGGATTCTTCTGTTATTTTTGCTTTTTCCTCTTATTCTTCTGTTTCTACTTCTTGTTCTCCTTGTTCTTTTAGTTCTTTTGTTCTTCTTGTAGTTCTAAATGTTCTTCTTCTTCTTCATCTTCTGTGACTTCTTCATTTTTGGCTTTTTCAATTACTTGCTCTCATTATGCTTATGCTTCTTCTTCAGCTGATTCTTCTGTTATTTCTGCTGTTTTGGCTTATTCTTCTGATATTTCTTCTTTTTCGGCTTATTCATTTGTTATTTCTGATTTTTCATCTTATTCTTCCTATTCTAATTCTTGCTCTTATTGTTCTTCTCCTTCTTCTTGTTCTTGTAGTTCCACATTTCCTTCTTCTTCATCATCTTCTTCTGTTTCTTCTGTTTTTTTTTTTTGCTTTTGCAATTACTCCTCTGCTTTTTCTGCTTCTTCCTCAGCTGAATCTTCTGTTATTTCTGGTTTTTCAGCTGATTCTTCTGCTCTTTTTGCTTTTTCCCATTATTCTTCTGTTTCTTCTTGTTCATCTTGTTCTTCTAGTACTTCTTGTTCTTCCTTACTTCTACATCTCCTTCTTCTACTTCTTCAACTTCTTCTGTTTCTTCTGAATTTTTTGCTCTTTCAAGTACTTCTTCTTCTGCTGCTTCTTTTTCAGCTTATTCTGCTTTTATTTCTGCTTTTTCGACTCATTCTTCTGTTATTTCTCCTTTCTTGTCTTATTCTTCTGTTTCTACTTCTTGTTTTTCTTGTTCTTTTAGTTCTTCTTGTTCTTCTTGTACTTCTACATCCCCGTCTTCTTCTTCTTCATCTTCTGTTTCTTCTGCATTTTTTGCTTTTTCAAGTCCTTCTTCTTCTGCTTCTTCTGTTTCTTTTTCAGCTTATTCTTCTATTATTTCTGCTGTTTCGGCTTCTTCTCTTAGTTTTGCTTTTTCCTCTTATTCTTCCTATTCTACTTCTTGCTATTGATGTTCTTCTAGTTCTTCTTGTAGTTCTATATCTCCTTGTTCTTCTTCTTCATCTTCTCTTTCTTCTGTATTTTTTTATTTTTCAATTACTTGCTCTCATTCTGCTTCATCTGCTTCTTCTTCAGCTGAGTCTTCTGTTATTTTTGCTTTTTCGGCTTATTCTTCTGTTATTTTTGCTTTTTTGGCTTATTCTTCAGTTATTTCTGCTTTTTCCTCTTATTCTTCTGTTTCTTTTTCTTGTTCTTGCAATTCTTGTTGTTCTTCTTGTAGTTCTATATCTCCTTCTTCTTCTTCTTCATCTGCTTCTTCGGATTCTTCATCAGCTTCTTATTCTATATCAGCTTGTTATTCTGTTATTCTTGTTATTATTTTGTTATTCTTTTTCTTGTTCTTTTGTTCATCTATTTTTTCCTGTTCTTCTAGTAGTTCTACATCTCCTTCTTCTTCATATTCTTCTGCATTTTTGCTTTTTCAATTACTTCTTCTGCTTCCTCTGCTTCTTCCTCAGCTTAATCTACGGTTATTTCTGCTTTTTCGGCTTATTCTTCTGTTATTTCTGCGTTTTTGGCTTATTCTTTTTCTACTTCTTGTTCTTCCTGTTCTTTTAGTTATTCTTGTTCTTCCTGTAGTTCTACATCTCCTTCTTCTTCTTCTTCATCTTCTTCTGTTTCTTCTGCATTTTTTGCTTTTTCAATTACTTCTTATTCTTCTCCTTTTTCTGCTTCTTCCTCAGCTGCCTCTACTGTTATTTGTGCTTTATCGTCTTATTCTTCAGTTTCTAATTCTTGTTATTCTTGTTCTTTTAGTTCTTCTTGTTTTTCTTGTAGTTCTATATCTCCTTCTTCTTCTTTTTCATCTTCTTCTGTTTCTTCTGCATCTTTTGCTTTTTCAATTACTTCTTCTTCTCCGGCTTCTTCCTCAGCTGAATCTTCTGTGATTTCTGCATTTTTGCCTTTTTCTTCTGTTATTTCTGCTGTTTCGTCTTATTCTTCTGTTATTTCTGCTTTTTCGCCCTCTTCTTCTGTTATTTCTGCTTTCTCCTCTTATTCTTCTCTTTCTTCTTGTTCTTCTTGTTCTGCTAGTTCTTCTTGTTCTTCTTGTAGTTCTATATCTCCTTCTTCTTCTCCATCTTTTTCTGTTTCTTCTGAATATTTTCCTTTTTCAATTACTTCTTCTTCTTCTTCTTATTTTCAGCTTATGCTTCTGTACTTTCTGCTCTTTCGGCTTATTCTTCTGTTATTTCTGCTTTTTCGGCTTATTCTTCTGTTTCGACTTTTTGTTCTTTTATTTCTTCTTGTTCTTCTTGTAGTTCTACATCTCCTTCTCCTTCTTCGTCGTCATCTTCTGTTTCTTCTGCATTTTTTTGCATTTTCAATTACTTTTTCTCCTGCTTCTTCCTCAGCTGATTCTTCTGTTATTTCTGCATTTTTGGCTTATTCTTCTATTATTTCTGCTGTTTCGTCTTATTCTCCTGTGATTTCTTCTTTTTCGGCTTTTTCTTCTGTTACTTCTGCTTTTTCCTCTTATTCTTCTGTTTCTACTTCTTGTTCTTTTTGTTCTTTTAGTTCTTCTTGTTCTTCTTGTACTTCTACATCTCTTTGTCAGCTTATTCTTCTATTATTTCTGCTGTTTCGGCTTTCTCTTCTGTTATTTCTGCTTTTTTGCCTTCTTATTCTTTTTCTACTTCTTGTTCTTCCTGTTCTTTTAGTTCTTTTTGTTCTTTGTAGTTCTACATCTCCTTCTTCTTCTTCATCATCTGCTTCTTCTGCTTCTTCATTAGCTTATTCTGTTATTTCTGCTTTTTTGGCTTATTCTTCTGTTATTTCTGCTTTTTCAGCTTATTCTTCTCTTTCTACTTCTTGTTCTTCTTGTTCTTCTTGTAGTTCTACCTCTCCTTCTCCTTCTTCTCCATCTGCTTCTTCTCCTTCTTCATCAGCTTATTCTGTTATTCTGCTTTTTCAGCTTATTCTTCTGTTATTTCTGCTTTTTCGAATTCTTCTGTTATTTTTGCTTTTTCCTCTTATTCTTCTGTTTCTACTTCTTGTTCTTATTGTTCTTGTAGTTCTTCTTGTTTTAGTAATTCTACATCTCCTTCTTCTTCTTCTTCATCGTCTTCTGCTTCTGCATTTTTGCTTTTTCAAGTTCATCTTCTTCTGCTTCTTTTTCAGCTTAATCTTCTTTTCCTTCTGCTGTTTCGGCTTATTCTTCTCTTATTTCCGCTTTTTAGGCTTATTCTTCTGTTTCTAATTCTAGTTCTTCTTGTTCTTCTAGTTCGTCTTTTTCTTCTTGTATTTCTACATCTCCATCTTCTTCTTCAACTTCTTCTGTTTCTTCTGCATTTTTTGCTTTTTCAATTAATTCTTCTTCTTATGCTGCTTCCTCCACTGTATCTTCTCTTATTTCAGCATTTTTGGCTTATTCTCCTGTTATTTCTGCTGTTTCGTCTTATTCTTCTGTTATTTCTGCTTTTCGGCTTGTGCTTCTGTTATTTCTGCTTTCTCCTATAATTCTTTTTTTCATCTTGTTCTTCTAATTCTCCTTGTTCTTCTTGTAGTTCTACATCTCCTTCTTCTTCTTCTTCACATTCTGTTTCTTCTGCAAAATTTGTTTTTTCAATTACTTCTACTTCTTTTGCGTCTTCTGCTTCTTCATCAGCTTATTCTTCTGTTATTTCTGCTCTTTCGGCTTCTTCTGTTATTTTTGCTTTTTCCTCTTATTCTTCTGTTTCTACTTCTTGTTCTCCTTGTTCTTTTAGTTCTTTTGTTCTTCTTGTAGTTCTAAATGTTCTTCTTCTTCTTCATCTTCTGTGACTTCTTCATTTTTGGCTTTTTCAATTACTTGCTCTCATTATGCTTATGCTTCTTCTTCAGCTGATTCTTCTGTTATTTCTGCTGTTTTGGCTTATTCTTCTGATATTTCTTCTTTTTCGGCTTATTCATTTGTTATTTCTGATTTTTCATCTTATTCTTCCTATTCTAATTCTTGCTCTTATTGTTCTTCTCCTTCTTCTTGTTCTTGTAGTTCCACATTTCCTTCTTCTTCATCATCTTCTTCTGTTTCTTCTGTTTTTTTTTTTGCTTTTGCAATTACTCCTCTGCTTTTTCTGCTTCTTCCTCAGCTGAATCTTCTGTTATTTCTGGTTTTTCAGCTGATTCTTCTGCTCTTTTTGCTTTTTCCCATTATTCTTCTGTTTCTTCTTGTTCATCTTGTTCTTCTAGTACTTCTTGTTCTTCCTTAGTTCTACATCTCCTTCTTCTACTTCTTCAACTTCTTCTGTTTCTTCTAATTTTTTTGCTCTTTCAAGTACTTCTTCTTCTGCTGCTTCTTTTTCAGCTTATTCTGCTTTTATTTCTGCTTTTTCGACTCATTCTTCTGTTAGTTCTCCTTTCTTGTCTTATTCTTCTGTTTCTACTTCTTGTTTTTCTTGTTCTTTTAGTTCTTCTTGTTCTTCTTGTACTTCTACATCCCCGTCTTCTTCTTCATCATCTTCTGTTTCTTCTTCATTTTTTGCTTTTTCAAGTCCTTCTTCTTCTGCTTCTTCTGTTTCTTTTTCAGCTTATTCTTCTATTATTTCTGCTGTTTCGGCTTCTTCTCTTAGTTTTGCTTTTTCCTCTTATTCTTCCTATTCTACTTCTTGCTATTGATGTTCTTCTAGTTCTTCTTGTAGTTCTATATCTCCTTGTTCTTCTTCTTCATCTTCTCTTTCTTCTGTATTTTTTTATTTTTCAATTACTTGCTCTCATTCTGCTTCATCTGCTTCTTCTTCAGCTGAGTCTTCTGTTATTTTTGCTTTTTCGGCTTATTCTTCTGTTATTTTTGCTTTTTTGGCTTATTCTTCAGTTATTTATGCTTTTTCCTCTTATTCTTCTGTTTCTTCTTCTTGTTCTTGCAATTCTTGTTGTTCTTCTTGTAGTTCTATATCTCCTTCTTCTTCTTCTTCATCTGCTTCTTCTGATTGTTTATCAGCTTGTTATTCTATATCAGCTTGTTATTCTGTTATTCTTGTTATTATTTTGTTATTCTTTTTCTTGTTCTTTCGTTCATCTATTTTTTCCTGTTCTTCTAGTAGTTCTACATCTCCTTCTTCTTCATATTCTTCTGCATTTTTGCTTTTTCAATTACTTCTTCTGCTTCCTCTGCTTCTTCCTCAGCTTAATCTACGGTTATTTCTGCTTTTTCGGCTTATTCTTCTGTTATTTCTGCGTTTTTGGCTTATTCTTTTTCTACTTCTTGTTCTTCCTGTTCTTTTAGTTATTCTTGTTCTTCCTGTAGTTCTACATCTCCTTCCTCTTCTTCTTCATCTTCTTCTGTTTCTTCTGCATTTTTTGCTTTTTCAATTACTTCTTATTCTTCTCCTTTTTCTGCTTCTTCCTCAGCTGCCTCTACTGTTATTTGTGCTTTATCGTCTTATTCTTCAGTTTCTAATTCTTGTTATTCTTGTTCTTTTAGTTCTTCTTGTTTTTCTTGTAGTTCTATATCTCCTTCTTCTTCTTTTTCATCTTCTTCTGTTTCTTCTGCATCTTTTGCTTTTTCAATTACTTCTTCTTCTCCGGCTTCTTCCTCAGCTGAATCTTCTGTGATTTCTGCATTTTTGCCTTTTTCTTCTGTTATTTCTGCTGTTTCGTCTTATTCTTCTGTTATTTCTGCTTTTTCGCCTTCTTCTTCTGTTATTTCTGCTTTCTCCTCTTATTCTTCTGTTTCTTCTTGTTCTTCTTGTTCTGCTAGTTCTTCTTGTTCTTCTTGTAGTTCTATATCTCCTTCTTCTTCTCCATCTTTTTCTGGTTCTTCTGAATATTTTCCTTTTTCAATTACTTCTTCTTCTTCTTCTTATTTTCAGCTTATGCTTCTGTACTTTCTGCTCTTTCGGCTTATTCTTCTGTTATTTCTGCTTTTTCGGCTTATTCTTCTGTTTCTACTTTTTGTTCTTTTATTTCTTCTTGTTCTTCTTGTAGTTCTACATCTCCTTCTCCTTCTTCGTCGTCATCTTCTGTTTCTTCTGCATTTTTTTGCATTTTCAATTACTTCTTCTCCTGCTTCTTCCTCAGCTGATTCTTCTGTTATTTCTGCATTTTTGGGTTATTCTTCTATTATTTCTGCTGTTTCGTCTTATTCTCCTGTTATTTCTTCTTTTTCGGCTTTTTCTTCTGTTATTTCTGCTTTTTCCTCTTATTCTTCTGTTTCTACTTCTTGTTCTTTTTGTTCTTTTAGTTCTTCTTGTTCTTCTTGTACTTCTACATCTCTTTGTCAGCTTATTCTTCTATTATTTCTGCTGTTTCGGCTTTCTCTTCTGTTATTTCTTCTTTTTTGCCTTCTTATTCTTTTTCTACTTCTTGTTCTTCCTGTTCTTTTAGTTCTTTTTGTTCTTTGTAGTTCTACATCTCCTTCTTCTTCTTCTTCATCTGCTTCTTCTGCTTCTTCATTAGCTTATTCTGTTATTTCTGCTTTTTCGGCTTATTCTTCTGTTATTTCTGCTTTTTCGGCTTATTCTTCTGTTATTTCTGCTTTTTCAGCTTATTCTTCTCTTTCTACTTCTTGTTCTTCTTGTTCTTCTTGTAGTTCTACCTCTCCTTCTCCTTCTTCTCCATCTGCTTCTTCTGCTTCTTCATCAGCTTATTCTGTTATTCTGCTTTTTCAGCTTATTCTTCTGTTATTTCTGCTTTTTCGAATTCTTCTGTTATTTTTGCTTTTTCCTCTTATTCTTCTGTTTCTACTTCTTGTTCTTATTGTTCTTGTAGTTCTTCTTGTTTTAGTAATTCTACATCTCCTTCTTCTTCTTCTTCATCGTCTTCTGCTTCTGCATTTTTGCTTTTTCAAGTTCATCTTCTTCTGCTTCTTTTTCAGCTTAATCTTCTTTTCCTTCTGCTGTTTCGGCTTATTCTTCTCTTATTTCCGCTTTTTAGGCTTATTCTTCTGTTTCTAATTCTAGTTCTTCTTGTTCTTCTAGTTCGTCTTTTTCTTCTTGTATTTCTACATCTCCATCTTCTTCTTCAACTTCTTCTGTTTCTTCTGCATTTTTTGCTTTTTCAATTAATTCTTCTTCTTATGCTGCTTCCTCCACTGTATCTTCTCTTATTTCAGCATTTTTGGCTTATTCTTCTGTTATTTCTGCTGTTTCGTCTTATTCTTCTGTTATTTCTGCTTTTCGGCTTGTGCTTCTGTTATTTCTGCTTTCTCCTATTATTCTTTTTTTCATCTTGTTCTTCTAATTCTCCTTGTTCTTCTTGTAGTTCTACATCTCCTTCTTCTTCTTCTTCACATTCTGTTTCTTCTGCACAATTTGTTTTTTCAATTACTTCTACTTCTTTTGCGTCTTCTGCTTCTTCATCAGCTTATTCTTCTGTTATTTCTGCTCTTTCGGCTTCTTCTGTTATTTTTGCTTTTTCCTCTTATTCTTCTGTTTCTACTTCTTGTTCTCCTTGTTCTTTTAGTTCTTTTGTTCTTCTTGTAGTTCTATATGTTCTTCTTCTTCTTCATCTTCTGTGACTTCTTCATTTTTGGCTTTTTCAATTACTTGCTCTCATTATGCTTATGCTTCTTCTTCAGCTGATTCTTCTGTTATTTCTGCTGTTTTGGCTTATTCTTCTGATATTTCTTCTTTTTCGGCTTATTCATTTGTTATTTCTGATTTTTCATCTTATTCTTCCTATTCTAATTCTTGCTCTTATTCTTCTTCTCCTTCTTCTTGTTCTTGTAGTTCCACATTTCCTTCTTCTTCATCATCTTCTTCTGTTTCTTCTGTTTTTTTTTTTTTGCTTTTGCAATTACTCCTCTGCTTTTTCTGCTTCTTCCTCAGCTGAATCTTCTGTTATTTCTGGTTTTTCGGCTGATTCTTCTGCTCTTTTTGCTTTTTCCCATTATTCTTCTGTTTCTTCTTGTTCATCTTGTTCTTCTAGTACTTCTTGTTCTTCCTTAGTTCTACATCTCATTCTTCTACTTCTTCAACTTCTTCTGTTTCTTCTGAATTTTTTGCTCTTTCAAGTACTTCTTCTTCTGCTGCTTCTTTTTCAGCTTATTCTGCTTTTATTTCTGCTTTTTCGACTCATTCTTCTGTTAGTTCTCCTTTCTTGTCTTATTCTTCTGTTTCTACTTCTTGTTTTTCTTGTTCTTTTAGTTCTTCTTGTTCTTCTTGTACTTCTACATCCCCGTCTTCTTCTTCATCATCTTCTGTTTCTTCTTCATTTTTTGCTTTTTCAAGTCCTTCTTCTTCTGCTTCTTCTGTTTCTTTTTCAGCTTATTCTTCTATTATTTCTGCTGTTTCGGCTTCTTCTCTTAGTTTTGCTTTTTCCTCTTATTCTTCCTATTCTACTTCTTGCTATTGATGTTCTTCTAGTTCTTCTTGTAGTTCTATATCTCCTTGTTCTTCTTCTTCATCTTCTCTTTCTTCTGTATTTTTTTATTTTTCAATTACTTGCTCTCATTCTGCTTCATCTGCTTCTTCTTCAGCTGAGTCTTCTGTTATTTTTGCTTTTTCGGCTTATTCTTCTGTTATTTTTGCTTTTTTGGCTTATTCTTCAGTTATTTATGCTTTTTCCTCTTATTCTTCTGTTTCTTCTTCTTGTTCTTGCAATTCTTGTTGTTCTTCTTGTAGTTCTATATCTCCTTCTTCTTCTTCTTCATCTGCTTCTTCTGATTGTTTATCAGCTTGTTATTCTATATCAGCTTGTTATTCTGTTATTCTTGTTATTATTTTGTTATTCGTTTTCTTGTTCTTTCGTTCATCTATTTTTTCCTGTTCTTCTAGTAGTTCTACATCTCCTTCTTCTTCATATTCTTCTGCATTTTTGCTTTTTCAATTACTTCTTCTGCTTCCTCTGCTTCTTCCTCAGCTTAATCTACGGTTATTTCTGCTTTTTCGGCTTATTCTTCTGTTATTTCTGCGTTTTTGGCTTATTCTTTTTCTACTTCTTGTTCTTCCTGTTCTTTTAGTTATTCTTGTTCTTCCTGTAGTTCTACATCTCCTTCCTCTTCTTCTTCATCTTCTTCTGTTTCTTCTGCATTTTTTGCTTTTTCAATTACTTCTTATTCTTCTCCTTTTTCTGCTTCTTCCTCAGCTGCCTCTACTGTTATTTGTGCTTTATCGTCTTATTCTTCAGTTTCTAATTCTTGTTATTCTTGTTCTTTTAGTTCTTCTTGTTTTTCTTGTAGTTCTATATCTCCTTCTTCTTCTTTTTCATCTTCTTCTGTTTCTTCTGCATCTTTTGCTTTTTCAATTACTTCTTCTTCTCCGGCTTCTTCCTCAGCTGAATATTCTGTGATTTCTGCATTTTTGCCTTTTTCTTCTGTTATTTCTGCTGTTTCGTCTTATTCTTCTGTTATTTCTGCTTTTTCGCCTTCTTCTTCTGTTATTTCTGCTTTCTCCTCTTATTCTTCTGTTTCTTCTTGTTCTTCTTGTTCTGCTAGTTCTTCTTGTTCTTCTTGTAGTTCTATATCTCCTTCTTCTTCTCCATCTTTTTCTGTTTCTTCTGAATATTTTCCTTTTTCAATTACTTCTTCTTCTTCTTCTTATTTTCAGCTTATGCTTCTGTACTTTCTGCTCTTTCGGCTTATTCTTCTGTTATTTCTGCTTTTTCGGCTTATTCTTCTGTTTCTACTTTTTGTTCTTTTATTTCTTCTTGTTCTTCTTGTAGTTCTACATCTCCTTCTCCTTCTTCGTCGTCATCTTCTGTTTCTTCTGCATTTTTTTGCATTTTCAATTACTTCTTCTCCTGCTTCTTCCTCAGCTGATTCTTCTGTTATTTCTGCATTTTTGGCTTATTCTTCTATTATTTCTGCTGTTTCGTCTTATTCTCCTGTTATTTCTTCTTTTTCGGCTTTTTCTTCTGTTATTTCTGCTTTTTCCTCTTATTCTTCTGTTTCTACTTCTTGTTCTTTTTGTTCTTTTAGTTCTTCTTGTTCTTCTTGTACTTCTACATCTCTTTGTCAGCTTATTCTTCTATTATTTCTGCTGTTTCGGCTTTCTCTTCTGTTATTTCTTCTTTTTTGCCTTCTTATTCTTTTTCTACTTCTTGTTCTTCCTGTTCTTTTAGTTCTTTTTGTTCTTTGTAGTTCTACATCTCCTTCTTCTTCTTCTTCATCTGCTTCTTCTGCTTCTTCATTAGCTTATTCTGTTATTTCTGCTTTTTCGGCTTATTCTTCTGTTATTTCTGCTTTTTCGGCTTATTCTTCTGTTATTTCTGCTTTTTCAGCTTATTCTTCTCTTTCTACTTCTTGTTCTTCTTGTTCTTCTTGTAGTTCTACCTCTCCTTCTCCTTCTTCTCCATCTGCTTCTTCTGCTTCTTCATCAGCTTATTCTGTTATTCTGCTTTTTCAGCTTATTCTTCTGTTATTTCTGCTTTTTCGAATTCTTCTGTTATTTTTGCTTTTTCCTCTTATTCTTCTGTTTCTACTTCTTGTTCTTATTGTTCTTGTAGTTCTTCTTGTTTTAGTAATTCTACATCTCCTTCTTCTTCTTCTTCATCGTCTTCTGCTTCTGCATTTTTGCTTTTTCAAGTTCATCTTCTTCTGCTTCTTTTTCAGCTTAATCTTCTTTTCCTTCTGCTGTTTCGGCTTATTCTTCTCTTATTTCCGCTTTTTAGGCTTATTCTTCTGTTTCTAATTCTAGTTCTTCTTGTTCTTCTAGTTCGTCTTTTTCTTCTTGTATTTCTACATCTCCATCTTCTTCTTCAACTTCTTCTGTTTCTTCTGCATTTTTTGCTTTTTCAATTAATTCTTCTTCTTATGCTGCTTCCTCCACTGTATCTTCTCTTATTTCAGCATTTTTGGCTTATTCTTCTGTTATTTCTGCTGTTTCGTCTTATTCTTCTGTTATTTCTGCTTTTCGGCTTGTGCTTCTGTTATTTCTGCTTTCTCTTATTATTCTTTTTTTCATCTTGTTCTTCTAATTCTCCTTGTTCTTCTTGTAGTTCTACATCTCCTTCTTCTTCTTCTTCACATTCTGTTTCTTCTGCACAATTTGTTTTTTCAATTACTTCTACTTCTTTTGCGTCTTCTGCTTCTTCATCAGCTTATTCTTCTGTTATTTCTGCTCTTTCGGCTTCTTCTGTTATTTTTGCTTTTTCCTCTTATTCTTCTGTTTCTACTTCTTGTTCTCCTTGTTCTTTTAGTTCTTTTGTTCTTCTTGTAGTTCTATATGTTCTTCTTCTTCTTCATCTTCTGTGACTTCTTCATTTTTGGCTTTTTCAATTACTTGCTCTCATTATGCTTATGCTTCTTCTTCAGCTGATTCTTCTGTTATTTCTGCTGTTTTGGCTTATTCTTCTGATATTTCTTCTTTTTCGGCTTATTCATTTGTTATTTCTGATTTTTCATCTTATTCTTCCTATTCTAATTCTTGCTCTTATTCTTCTTCTCCTTCTTCTTGTTCTTGTAGTTCCACATTTCCTTCTTCTTCATCATCTTCTTCTGTTTCTTCTGTTTTTTTTTTTTTGCTTTTGCAATTACTCCTCTGCTTTTTCTGCTTCTTCCTCAGCTGAATCTTCTGTTATTTCTGGTTTTTCGGCTGATTCTTCTGCTCTTTTTGCTTTTTCCCATTATTCTTCTGTTTCTTCTTGTTCATCTTGTTCTTCTAGTACTTCTTGTTCTTCCTTAGTTCTACATCTCATTCTTCTACTTCTTCAACTTCTTCTGTTTCTTCTGAATTTTTTGCTCTTTCAAGTACTTCTTCTTCTGCTGCTTCTTTTTCAGCTTATTCTGCTTTTATTTCTGCTTTTTCGACTCATTCTTCTGTTAGTTCTCCTTTCTTGTCTTATTCTTCTGTTTCTACTTCTTGTTTTTCTTGTTCTTTTAGTTCTTCTTGTTCTTCTTGTACTTCTACATCCCCGTCTTCTTCTTCATCATCTTCTGTTTCTTCTTCATTTTTTGCTTTTTCAAGTCCTTCTTCTTCTGCTTCTTCTGTTTCTTTTTCAGCTTATTCTTCTATTATTTCTGCTGTTTCGGCTTCTTCTCTTAGTTTTGCTTTTTCCTCTTATTCTTCCTATTCTACTTCTTGCTATTGATGTTCTTCTAGTTCTTCTTGTAGTTCTATATCTCCTTGTTCTTCTTCTTCATCTTCTCTTTCTTCTGTATTTTTTTATTTTTCAATTACTTGCTCTCATTCTGCTTCATCTGCTTCTTCTTCAGCTGAGTCTTCTGTTATTTTTGCTTTTTCGGCTTATTCTTCTGTTATTTTTGCTTTTTTGGCTTATTCTTCAGTTATTTATGCTTTTTCCTCTTATTCTTCTGTTTCTTCTTCTTGTTCTTGCAATTCTTGTTGTTCTTCTTGTAGTTCTATATCTCCTTCTTCTTCTTCTTCATCTGCTTCTTCTGATTGTTTATCAGCTTGTTATTCTATATCAGCTTGTTATTCTGTTATTCTTGTTATTATTTTGTTATTCGTTTTCTTGTTCTTTCGTTCATCTATTTTTTCCTGTTCTTCTAGTAGTTCTACATCTCCTTCTTCTTCATATTCTTCTGCATTTTTGCTTTTTCAATTACTTCTTCTGCTTCCTCTGCTTCTTCCTCAGCTTAATCTACGGTTATTTCTGCTTTTTCGGCTTATTCTTCTGTTATTTCTGCGTTTTTGGCTTATTCTTTTTCTACTTCTTGTTCTTCCTGTTCTTTTAGTTATTCTTGTTCTTCCTGTAGTTCTACATCTCCTTCCTCTTCTTCTTCATCTTCTTCTGTTTCTTCTGCATTTTTTGCTTTTTCAATTACTTCTTATTCTTCTCCTTTTTCTGCTTCTTCCTCAGCTGCCTCTACTGTTATTTGTGCTTTATCGTCTTATTCTTCAGTTTCTAATTCTTGTTATTCTTGTTCTTTTAGTTCTTCTTGTTTTTCTTGTAGTTCTATATCTCCTTCTTCTTCTTTTTCATCTTCTTCTGTTTCTTCTGCATCTTTTGCTTTTTCAATTACTTCTTCTTCTCCGGCTTCTTCCTCAGCTGAATATTCTGTGATTTCTGCATTTTTGCCTTTTTCTTCTGTTATTTCTGCTGTTTCGTCTTATTCTTCTGTTATTTCTGCTTTTTCGCCTTCTTCTTCTGTTATTTCTGCTTTCTCCTCTTATTCTTCTGTTTCTTCTTGTTCTTCTTGTTCTGCTAGTTCTTCTTGTTCTTCTTGTAGTTCTATATCTCCTTCTTCTTCTCCATCTTTTTCTGTTTCTTCTGAATATTTTCCTTTTTCAATTACTTCTTCTTCTTCTTCTTATTTTCAGCTTATGCTTCTGTACTTTCTGCTCTTTCGGCTTATTCTTCTGTTATTTCTGCTTTTTCGGCTTATTCTTCTGTTTCTACTTTTTGTTCTTTTATTTCTTCTTGTTCTTCTTGTAGTTCTACATCTCCTTCTCCTTCTTCGTCGTCATCTTCTGTTTCTTCTGCATTTTTTTGCATTTTCAATTACTTCTTCTCCTGCTTCTTCCTCAGCTGATTCTTCTGTTATTTCTGCATTTTTGGCTTATTCTTCTATTATTTCTGCTGTTTCGTCTTATTCTCCTGTTATTTCTTCTTTTTCGGCTTTTTCTTCTGTTATTTCTGCTTTTTCCTCTTATTCTTCTGTTTCTACTTCTTGTTCTTTTTGTTCTTTTAGTTCTTCTTGTTCTTCTTGTACTTCTACATCTCTTTGTCAGCTTATTCTTCTATTATTTCTGCTGTTTCGGCTTTCTCTTCTGTTATTTCTGCTTTTTTGCCTTCTTATTCTTTTTCTACTTCTTGTTCTTCCTGTTCTTTTAGTTCTTTTTGTTCTTTGTAGTTCTACATCTCCTTCTTCTTCTTCTTCATCTGCTTCTTCTGCTTCTTCATTAGCTTATTCTGTTATTTCTGCTTTTTCGGCTTATTCTTCTGTTATTTCTGCTTTTTCGGCTTATTCTTCTGTTATTTCTGCTTTTTCAGCTTATTCTTCTCTTTCTACTTCTTGTTCTTCTTGTTCTTCTTGTAGTTCTACCTCTCCTTCTCCTTCTTCTCCATCTGCTTCTTCTGCTTCTTCATCAGCTTATTCTGTTATTCTGCTTTTTCAGCTTATTCTTCTGTTATTTCTGCTTTTTCGAATTCTTCTGTTATTTTTGCTTTTTCCTCTTATTCTTCTGTTTCTACTTCTTGTTCTTATTGTTCTTGTAGTTCTTCTTGTTTTAGTAATTCTACATCTCCTTCTTCTTCTTCTTCATCGTCTTCTGCTTCTGCATTTTTGCTTTTTCAAGTTCATCTTCTTCTGCTTCTTTTTCAGCTTAATCTTCTTTTCCTTCTGCTGTTTCGGCTTATTCTTCTCTTATTTCCGCTTTTTAGGCTTATTCTTCTGTTTCTAATTCTAGTTCTTCTTGTTCTTCTAGTTCGTCTTTTTCTTCTTGTATTTCTACATCTCCATCTTCTTCTTCAACTTCTTCTGTTTCTTCTGCATTTTTTGCTTTTTCAATTAATTCTTCTTCTTATGCTGCTTCCTCCACTGTATCTTCTCTTATTTCAGCATTTTTGGCTTATTCTTCTGTTATTTCTGCTGTTTCGTCTTATTCTTCTGTTATTTCTGCTTTTCGGCTTGTGCTTCTGTTATTTCTGCTTTCTCTTATTATTCTTTTTTTCATCTTGTTCTTCTAATTCTCCTTGTTCTTCTTGTAGTTCTACATCTCCTTCTTCTTCTTCTTCACATTCTGTTTCTTCTGCACAATTTGTTTTTTCAATTACTTCTACTTCTTTTGCGTCTTCTGCTTCTTCATCAGCTTATTCTTCTGTTATTTCTGCTCTTTCGGCTTCTTCTGTTATTTTTGCTTTTTCCTCTTATTCTTCTGTTTCTACTTCTTGTTCTCCTTGTTCTTTTAGTTCTTTTGTTCTTCTTGTAGTTCTATATGTTCTTCTTCTTCTTCATCTTCTGTGACTTCTTCATTTTTGGCTTTTTCAATTACTTGCTCTCATTATGCTTATGCTTCTTCTTCAGCTGATTCTTCTGTTATTTCTGCTGTTTTGGCTTATTCTTCTGATATTTCTTCTTTTTCGGCTTATTCATTTGTTATTTCTGATTTTTCATCTTATTCTTCCTATTCTAATTCTTGCTCTTATTGTTCTTCTCCTTCTTCTTGTTCTTGTAGTTCCACATTTCCTTCTTCTTCATCATCTTCTTCTGTTTCTTCTGTTTTTTTTTTTTTGCTTTTGCAATTACTCCTCTGCTTTTTCTGCTTCTTCCTCAGCTGAATCTTCTGTTATTTCTGGTTTTTCGGCTGATTCTTCTGCTCTTTTTGCTTTTTCCCATTATTCTTCTGTTTCTTCTTGTTCATCTTGTTCTTCTAGTACTTCTTGTTCTTCCTTAGTTCTACATCTCATTCTTCTACTTCTTCAACTTCTTCTGTTTCTTCTGAATTTTTTGCTCTTTCAAGTACTTCTTCTTCTGCTGCTTCTTTTTCAGCTTATTCTGCTTTTATTTCTGCTTTTTCGACTCATTCTTCTGTTAGTTCTCCTTTCTTGTCTTATTCTTCTGTTTCTACTTCTTGTTTTTCTTGTTCTTTTAGTTCTTCTTGTTCTTCTTGTACTTCTACATCCCCGTCTTCTTCTTATTCATCTTCTGTTTCTTCTTCATTTTTTGCTTTTTCAAGTCCTTCTTCTTCTGCTTCTTCTGTTTCTTTTTCAGCTTATTCTTCTATTATTTCTGCTGTTTCGGCTTCTTCTCTTAGTTTTGCTTTTTCCTCTTATTCTTCCTATTCTACTTCTTGCTATTGATGTTCTTCTAGTTCTTCTTGTAGTTCTATATCTCCTTGTTCTTCTTCTTCATCTTCTCTTTCTTCTGTATTTTTTTATTTTTCAATTACTTGCTCTCATTCTGCTTCATCTGCTTCTTCTTCAGCTGAGTCTTCTGTTATTTTTGCTTTTTCGGCTTATTCTTCTGTTATTTTTGCTTTTTTGGCTTATTCTTCAGTTATTTCTGCTTTTTCTTCTTATTCTTCTGTTTCTTCTTCTTGTTCTTGCAATTCTTGTTGTTCTTCTTGTAGTTCTATATCTCCTTCTTCTTCTTCTTCATCTGCTTCTTCTGATTGTTTATCAGCTTGTTATTCTATATCAGCTTGTTATTCTGTTATTCTTGTTATTATTTTGTTATTCTTTTTCTTGTTCTTTTGTTCATCTATTTTTTCCTGTTCTTCTAGTAGTTCTACATCTCCTTCTTCTTCATATTCTTCTGCATTTTTGCTTTTTCAATTACTTCTTCTGCTTCCTCTGCTTCTTCCTCAGCTTAATCTACGGTTATTTCTGCTTTTTCGGCTTATTCTTCTGTTATTTCTGCGTTTTTTGCTTATTCTTTTTCTACTTCTTGTTCTTCCTGTTCTTTTAGTTATTCTTGTTCTTCCTGTAGTTCTACATCTCCTTCCTCTTCTTCTTCATCTTCTTCTGTTTCTTCTGCATTTTTTGCTTTTTCAATTACTTCTTATTCTTCTCCTTTTTCTGCTTCTTCCTCAGCTGCCTCTACTGTTATTTGTGCTTTATCGTCTTATTCTTCAGTTTCTAATTCTTGTTATTCTTGTTCTTTTAGTTCTTCTTGTTTTTCTTGTAGTTCTATATCTCCTTCTTCTTCTTTTTCATCTTCTTCTGTTTCTTCTGCATCTTTTGCTTTTTCAATTACTTCTTCTTCTCCGGCTTCTTCCTCAGCTGAATCTTCTGTGATTTCTGCATTTTTGCCTTTTTCTTCTGTTATTTCTGCTGTTTCGTCTTATTCTTCTGTTATTTCTGCTTTTTCGCCTTCTTCTTCTGTTATTTCTGCTTTCTCCTCTTATTCTTCTGTTTCTTCTTGTTCTTCTTGTTCTGCTAGTTCTTCTTGTTCTTCTTGTAGTTCTATATCTCCTTCTTCTTCTCCATCTTTTTCTGGTTCTTCTGAATATTTTCCTTTTTCAATTACTTCTTCTTCTTCTTCTTATTTTCAGCTTATGCTTCTGTAATTTCTGCTCTTTCGTCTTATTCTTCTGTTATTTCTGCTTTTTCGGCTTATTCTTCTGTTATTTCTGCTTTCTCCTCTTATTCTTCTGTTTCTTCTTGTTCTTCTTGTTCTGCTAGTTCTTCTTGTTCTTCTTGTAGTTCTATATCTCCTTCTTCTTCTCCATCTTTTTCTGGTTCTTCTGAATATTTTCCTTTTTCAATTACTTCTTCTTCTTCTTCTTATTTTCAGCTTATGCTTCTGTAATTTCTGCTCTTTCGTCTTATTCTTCTGTTATTTCTGCTTTTTCGGCTTATTCTTCTGTTATTTCTGCTTTCTCCTCTTATTCTTCTGTTTCTTCTTGTTCTTCTTGTTCTGCTAGTTCTTCTTGTTCTTCTTGTAGTTCTATATCTCCTTCTTCTTCTCCATCTTTTTCTGTTTCTTCTGAATATTTTCCTTTTTCAATTACTTCTTCTTCTTCTTCTTATTTTCAGCTTATGCTTCTGTAATTTCTGCTCTTTCGGCTTATTCTTCTGTTATTTCTGCTTTTTCGGCTTATTCTTCTGTTTCTACTTTTTGTTCTTTTATTTCTTCTTGTTCTTCTTGTAGTTCTACATCTCCTTCTCCTTCTTCGTCGTCATCTTCTGTTTCTTCTGCATTTTTTTGCATTTTCAATTACTTCTTCTCCTGCTTCTTCCTCAGCTGATTCTTCTGTTATTTCTGCATTTTTGGCTTATTCTTCTATTATTTCTGCTGTTTCGTCTTATTCTCCTGTTATTTCTTCTTTTTCGGCTTTTTCTTCTGTTATTTCTGCTTTTTCCTCTTATTCTTCTGTTTCTACTTCTTGTTCTTTTTGTTCTTTTAGTTCTTCTTGTTCTTCTTGTACTTCTACATCTCTTTGTCAGCTTATTCTTCTATTATTTCTGCTGTTTCGGCTTTCTCTTCTGTTATTTCTGCTTTTTTGCCTTCTTATTCTTTTTCTACTTCTTGTTCTTCCTGTTCTTTTAGTTCTTTTTGTTCTTTGTAGTTCTACATCTCCTTCTTCTTCTTCTTCATCTGCTTCTTCTGCTTCTTCATTAGCTTATTCTGTTATTTCTGCTTTTTTGGCTTATTCTTCTGTTATTTCTGCTTTTTCAGCTTATTCTTCTCTTTCTACTTCTTGTTCTTCTTGTTCTTCTTGTAGTTCTACCTCTCCTTCTCCTTCTTCTCCATCTGCTTCTTCTGCTTCTTCATCAGCTTATTCTGTTATTCTGCTTTTTCAGCTTATTCTTCTGTTATTTCTGCTTTTTCGAATTCTTCTGTTATTTTTGCTTTTTCCTCTTATTCTTCTGTTTCTACTTCTTGTTCTTATTGTTCTTGTAGTTCTTCTTGTTTTAGTAATTCTACATCTCCTTCTTCTTCTTCTTCATCGTCTTCTGCTTCTGCATTTTTGCTTTTTCAAGTTCATCTTCTTCTGCTTCTTTTTCAGCTTAATCTTCTTTTCCTTCTGCTGTTTCGGCTTATTCTTCTCTTATTTCCGCTTTTTAGGCTTATTCTTCTGTTTCTAATTCTAGTTCTTCTTGTTCTTCTAGTTCGTCTTTTTCTTCTTGTATTTCTACATCTCCATCTTCTTCTTCAACTTGTTCTGTTTCTTCTGCATTCTTTGCTTTTTCAATTAATTCTTCTTCTTATGCTGCTTCCTCCACTGTATCTTCTCTTATTTCAGCATTTTTGGCTTATTCTCCTGTTATTTCTGCTGTTTCGTCTTATTCTTCTGTTATTTCTGCTTTTCGGCTTGTGCTTCTGTTATTTCTGCTTTCTCCTGTAATTCTTTTTTTCATCTTGTTCTTCTAATTCTCCCTGTTCTTCTTGTAGTTCTACATCTCCTTCTTCTTCTTCTTCACATTCTGTTTCTTCTGCAAAATTTGTTTTTTCAATTACTTCTACTTCTTTTGCGTCTTCTGCTTCTTCATCAGCTTATTCTTCTGTTATTTCTTCTCTTTCGGCTTCTTCTGTTATTTTTGCTTTTTCCTCTTATTCTTCTGTTTCTACTTCTTGTTCTCCTTGTTCTTTTAGTTCTTTTGTTCTTCTTGTAGTTCTAAATGTTCTTCTTCTTCTTCATCTTCTGTGACTTCTTCATTTTTGGCTTTTTCAATTACTTGCTCTCATTATGCTTATGCTTCTTCTTCAGCTGATTCTTCTGTTATTTCTGCTGTTTTGGCTTATTCTTCTGATATTTCTTCTTTTTCGGCTTATTCATTTGTTATTTCTGATTTTTCATCTTATTCTTCCTATTCTAATTCTTGCTCTTATTGTTCTTCTCCTTCTTCTTGTTCTTGTAGTTCCACATTTCCTTCTTCTTCATCATCTTCTTCTGTTTCTTCTGTTTTTTTTTTTTTGCTTTTGCAATTACTCCTCTGCTTTTTCTGCTTCTTCCTCAGCTGAATCTTCTGTTATTTCTGGTTTTTCGGCTGATTCTTCTGCTCTTTTTGCTTTTTCCCATTATTCTTCTGTTTCTTCTTGTTCATCTTGTTCTTCTAGTACTTCTTGTTCTTCCTTAGTTCCACATCTCCTTCTTCTACTTCTTCAACTTCTTCTGTTTCTTCTAATTTTTTTGCTCTTTCAAGTACTTCTTCTTCTGCTGCTTCTTTTTCAGCTTATTCTGCTTTTATTTCTGCTTTTTCGACTCATTCTTCTGTTAGTTCTCCTTTCTTGTCTTATTCTTCTGTTTCTACTTCTTGTTTTTCTTGTTCTTTTAGTTCTTCTTGTTCTTCTTGTACTTCTACATCCCCGTCTTCTTCTTCATCATCTTCTGTTTCTTCTTCATTTTTTGCTTTTTCAAGTCCTTCTTCTTCTGCTTCTTCTGTTTCTTTTTCAGCTTATTCTTCTATTATTTCTGCTGTTTCGGCTTCTTCTCTTAGTTTTGCTTTTTCCTCTTATTCTTCCTATTCTACTTCTTGCTATTGATGTTCTTCTAGTTCTTCTTGTAGTTCTATATCTCCTTGTTCTTCTTCTTCATCTTCTCTTTCTTCTGTATTTTTTTATTTTTCAATTACTTGCTCTCATTCTGCTTCATCTGCTTCTTCTTCAGCTGAGTCTTCTGTTATTTTTGCTTTTTCGGCTTATTCTTCTGTTATTTTTGCTTTTTTGGCTTATTCTTCAGTTATTTCTGCTTTTTCCTCTTATTCTTCTGTTTCTTCTTCTTGTTCTTGCAATTCTTGTTGTTCTTCTTGTAGTTCTATATCTCCTTCTTCTTCTTCTTCATCTGCTTCTTCGGATTATTCATCAGCTTCTTATTCTATATCAGCTTGTTATTCTGTTATTCTTGTTATTATTTTGTTATTCTTTTTCTTGTTCTTTTGTTCATCTATTTTTTCCTGTTCTTCTAGTAGTTCTACATCTCCTTCTTCTTCATATTCTTCTGCATTTTTGCTTTTTCAATTACTTCTTCTGCTTCCTCTGCTTCTTCCTCAGCTTAATCTACGGTTATTTCTGCTTTTTCGGCTTATTCTTCTGTTATTTCTGCGTTTTTGGCTTATTCTTTTTCTACTTCTTGTTCTTCCTGTTCTTTTAGTTATTCTTGTTCTTCCTGTAGTTCTACATCTCCTTCCTCTTCTTCTTCATCTTCTTCTGTTTCTTCTGCATTTTTTGCTTTTTCAATTACTTCTTATTCTTCTCCTTTTTCTGCTTCTTCCTCAGCTGCCTCTACTGTTATTTGTGCTTTATCGTCTTATTCTTCAGTTTCTAATTCTTGTTATTCTTGTTCTTTTAGTTCTTCTTGTTTTTCTTGTAGTTCTATATCTCCTTCTTCTTCTTTTTCATCTTCTTCTGTTTCTTCTGCATCTTTTGCTTTTTCAATTACTTCTTCTTCTCCGGCTTCTTCCTCAGCTGAATCTTCTGTGATTTCTGCATTTTTGCCTTTTTCTTCTGTTATTTCTGCTGTTTCGTCTTATTCTTCTGTTATTTCTGCTTTTTCGCCTTCTTCTTCTGTTATTTCTGCTTTCTCCTCTTATTCTTCTGTTTCTTCTTGTTCTTCTTGTTCTGCTAGTTCTTCTTGTTCTTCTTGTAGTTCTATATCTCCTTCTTCTTCTCCATCTTTTTCTGTTTCTTCTGAATATTTTCCTTTTTCAATTACTTCTTCTTCTTCTTCTTATTTTCAGTTTATGCTTCTGTAATTTCTGCTCTTTCGGCTTATTCTTCTGTTATTTCTGCTTTTTCGGCTTATTCTTCTGTTTCTACTTTTTGTTCTTTTATTTCTTCTTGTTCTTCTTGTAGTTCTACATCTCCTTCTCCTTCTTCGTCGTCATCTTCTGTTTCTTCTGCATTTTTTTGCATTTTCAATTACTTCTTCTCCTGCTTCTTCCTCAGCTGATTCTTCTGTTATTTCTGCATTTTTGGCTTATTCTTCTATTATTTCTGCTGTTTCGTCTTATTCTCCTGTTATTTCTTCTTTTTCGGCTTTTTCTTCTGTTATTTCTGCTTTTTCCTCTTATTCTTCTGTTTCTACTTCTTGTTCTTTTTGTTCTTTTAGTTCTTCTTGTTCTTCTTGTACTTC